>NW_027273867.1:13302500-13587500 GCF_046630095.1 Trachinotus anak | reverse complement strand
AAGGGAAGGGAGGTGTCGTGGTGTGACGCCGCGTGTGAATGTGGAAAAAGATGTTTGGGGGTTACAAGTGCAAAGACGTGTTTCTGGATGGGGCTGTTAGGCTGGGAGAACTTAAACAGCATGTGTTATGTAGAGGCTCTTATAACTAGATGTGTGCTGCTGTGGGTGTGCATGTGTGTGTTTTTATTTGCATTTCTCTTGCAGAGCCAGATCAAAGGATACATAGCTGGTTTTGCATACATTGTATCTGCACTAGGTCAAAGCTGATCCTGAGGGTGCTGTCAAATAAATAAAAAAATGTAACACTAGATATAAGGAGCAGAACATATAAGATACACAAAATGCTTGTGGCAATAGATGCATTGTATAGGAATGACAAACTAGAACAAACGAGAGTAATCAGCTGACAGGGCTTATACAATGGTAACTGCATGTAGCAGCAGGGATAAACGAAGTACAACCATCAGAAACTGCATTACAAATCCTGCCTCACTGTTTTCATGTAATGTGATGGGTGACACGTCAGCTGGTGCTGTTCAGCTGATGGTGAGGAATGACTTCAGGTCTCTGTCGGAGCTAAAGCGGTTGATGTTCCATCAGTGGCTTCAGTCACTAAGCCTCCTCAGGCTGGAGTGCCTAATGAAAGTTGTTGCGCACATAGAGCGTTGAAAAAGTGTTTCTGATGCAGTGAAAGTTGGTCATAGTCGGTGTGTTTCTTTCTCCTACGTAATCGCCAGAGATAAATGCATTTCTTAAACCTGCCTCATGAAGGACCAGCCTGTGTTTGGAACCTGCAGCCTGTCTTCTGCTTGTTCATTGGGGTGTAGTTCTGAACAGTGTCTCGCTCACCGGCTACTCTGACGATAAACATTTAATTATATAAGTGTAATAACACTTTTAATTGCGAGCTAGGGAGAACAAGTGATGAAGTGTGTCTTTAAAACATACTGTTGTTGTGTATTCTTAATAACCTTTAACAGCTGTTCAGTTTTCATCCTTGTTTCAAACCCTGTTTTTCTCTATTATCCGTGTTTTTTTTTTTTTATTTGTTTTTCTCCATGGCTGGACTCACTTAGGCACGACATAGCTTACCAGTTCACTCATATAACTACACATCTTATCTTCTACTGTCCTCAGCTTTCACTGTTATTATTCTTAGTGATGTTGTTGTTGTTGTTGTTATTGTTGTCGTTGTTATAGCAGTTAAAAGTCTTGATTTGTTTCCTTTTGCTACAGTGTCCGAAGCCGGGGCTGTTTGAAAGCACCCAACCTCTGGAGACCAATAACACACTGTTTGATTTAAATCAGGGTCGTGAAACTACTTCTCGCTAATAACTACAACAGTGTCAGAGTGGGCTTGTTTTGCCTCATCAAAGGAAACACACAGCTTCTTATTTATCTTGGATAATTGTGCAGGGAGTGAGAGGGTCACGCAGGTATACTGTATCTTGAAAACTGCATGTTGTGAGAGGGCGTCGCAAGACATCATGCACTGAAAGATGTTTGATATATGTATGAAGGGATGTGAGTCCAGGCGCTCAGTCTGAAAGCACATTCAACACAACTATTAGTATCCCCTGAGTCTTAACTTTACTTTTTTGATTTAAAGCTATATCTGTTTTTCTCTTTATTACTTAATCATTGCTGCTTGAGAGCCTTTGAGTTAGATCTCCATTGAATTATTTGTGTGAAAGAAAAAGCTGAATGTATTTATTGCATCTATATACCATACATCTAATTCCAATTATTGTGTTAAGATTGCTACAGATACCAGCCCATGATTGATTCTGTTGGTTCAGGATCTGGAGTGCTGCCTGTTGGCTTGCATCAGTGCCCTCCTGTTTGTTTTCTCCACAAGAGTAGATGAGTCAACTGATTGGCAGTCAGACGGCACTCTGGATGATGGTGCTAAACCTTGGCCTGGGCTAACTCTTCAATTATTCACAGAGAGAGCAAGGAAGAAAAAGAAAGCGTGCGTGTGTGTGTGTGTGTGTGTGTGTGTGTGTGTGTGTGTGTGAAGGTGAGGCTGAAAAACAGACAGAAAAAAAAATGAATGAAAGAGCCAGGAAAAGAGAAATAAAGGTAGATGAAAGGAATGAAAGGGAGCAATTCAAGTGCTGAACATTACCTTATATTTCTGACTGAAAAAGATCCCTTGCTTATTATCACCCACCTTCGCTGGTGCAGGCACTGCCTAATGCCTTAATCTAGCTGCTAGCCGCTGCCACCCACCACAGTATGAGACACGCAAACACAATAAAGTAGCACTACCTCTGCCAACGCCTCACACACACACACACACACACACACACACACATACACACACATACTCCAAGCACTCCAGCATATGGGTCAGATCTAATCGCAATAATTTCATTTCCCCCCTCATCAGCTCCAAGCCAGATAGACTAAGTCCCATTTGTAACCACTGCAGCGCTACTGGAAGGAAATATGACAGATAAGAGGACTCTTGTAATAAGCCGGCTGTGTGGATCTGATAAATGAAGAGAGCTTTTGCCAGTTAGCTGGAGAAATATATTGTGGAACAGCAGAAACCCAAGTGTGGTAGCTTGAGGATTCATAAAAATAAATGGGGAAACAAATTAACTTTGTTGATTAGTGGGAAGATGGAGGAAGCCGCTTGGAAATGACTCGACACCGCTTGGGAAATCTTGGGAGTGCGAGGCGGCGTCCTGATATCAAGGAAGGGGATAAAAAAAAAAAAGCATAGATGTGTAAGATACAGTAAATCCTTGTAGGCATCTTTTCAACGACAGAGTTACTCCTCTCTCTTTCAATAACAAGCCTCTCTCTCTCTCTCTCTCTCTCTCTCTCTCTCTCTCTCTCTCTCTCTCTCTCAAACACACACACACACACACACTCATGTACAAACACACTTTTTGTTGAAAAATCCACCCTTTTCAGCTGTTCCTAGTTAAAAGACAGATGTGCGATGCTGCTTGTGACGGAAAGTGCAATATCTGTTTAGAGCATGAGCTTGCATCATGCCCATATGGTTTTCAGAGGGAGAGGTGGAGCTGCTCAGGCGGAATTTGAAATGTAAATAGAACAAAGGATTGTGGAAGGTGGTTAATTTCAGCAGTTTCCATGGCAGGTAAGCTGCGTCGGCAAGGCTGCGATGGTGTGTTTGTGTGCCATTATTTCTCCACACAGCATGTAAAATTATGTTTGACATGCTTTTCACCGTTGAAAAATATGCATGAAAAAAAAAAAGCTTTTAAAAAAAAAATCAGCAATCAAGGCAAAGTTGCAGTGCGAGAAAATTACAGTAACACTGCTAGATTTCAATAACACGACTGTTTAAACATGAGGAGCCAGGTAGAAATGTAGAGCTGTTTGGGATATTATTTGACAGCATTCACTGATCTCTGAGGAGGCGGTTTGTCTTTTATTACTGCGAGTTTCAAGACATTTTCTGCAAAGTGTATTCCGGTGAAAACAGGTCAGAAGGAAAGTCGAGGAAGTTTTCCACGTGCTGGGCTCTCTCTCCAGAGGAAAATGCTTCAGTGCATCTCAGAGAATCCATGCATGTAAGACCCAACACATAAACAGTCACCTTGTCAATCAGTCAGCTAGTCAGTCAGTAAGCCAGTAGGCCAGTTCACCAGTCAGCGAACTGGTCACTGATCCTTCCCTTTCCTTCTCATCCACCCACCCTCCATTCTCCAAACTCCCCAACACCAACCGAGCTTCACAGACCTGTAACGATCCGGTGTCTCCTCTACTTACTAATGCTTGGTGGAGCTGCAGGTCAGGACCCCTCCCCTCCTGCTATACCTCCGGACATGGTGCTCCTCATTGGATGGTCAGGATTATTTATGTACGCTTTCTCTTTATTAAACCAGTTTGTCTTCTGATGTAGTCGCATTTTCTCTTTATGGGAGAGATCAGGGTGTTGTGTCTGAGTCTCGGTTTGACTAGATCTCAGGAAATGTAAATATGTGCGTTGCTATTGCTGCAGAGTGAAGACACAGCTATTAATATACAAGGTGGTTTCTATGAAATATTGCAAGAGGAAACTGAAAATGTTTAATTCCAAAAATATTTAATTGTGTTGAATATTTGAAGCACTGATTTTGCTTGATGTGAACTTGGAAATAATAAAATTGCTCATAAAATAATGATTTTGCCAAATTTAATGATTCAACAGCTCTGCCCTTTTGGGACATTATTTATTCCTCGGCTGCCATTGGCATATTGACAGACAAGTCAAAGTTTAGATGCATAATTCTTATTACTAAAGCATCAAAGCATCTTTATTCAAGGGGAAAGGGATGTTTTAACACCTATCCTACCCATCAGATGGCATCTTTATTATTTAAGCCACTTCCTCTCACTGCATATTGATTTAGAATCAAATAAAGAAAAGAGAGAAATTGTTTCTGTCTCTTTTCTGCTCTTTTGATAAAATGTGTGAGGCCACTGAATTGGCATAATTACATGGGTTTAAATGCAAATTTACAGTGTGCTTATTAATTCTATTCTGCTCATTTCAAATGACTGACTGCACTTAATTAAATCAGATTGATTAGACCTTTTCTAGACTTTCCCTTTACAACCACATAATTATGACAAATAGAGCCACTTGACACCAAATCTACAGCAGAGGACAGAGCTTTCTTCTCTCTGCGTTGCAGGGTCTTTCACGTCCTGCACGGGGAGGCAGGTTACAAGAATGCCAGAATGGTTTGCCACATTATCCTGGATTAACACTGTTAATATCAAGGCCACTTGTTCGCATTGTACCAAACCATACATGGAATTTATTACATCACCCATCTTCTCCACCCACACGCAACATTTTCACTCAAATACCCCCCATCCCAGTATCAATCGATTGAGCTTGTTCCATTTAATGAAGCTCCTCATCAGCACACCCACATGCTCTGGAGAAATGGGTGACCACACTGGTTATTTTGAGTTTTGCTGTACTCCTAAATTGGTTTCACCACTGCTCATTCTAGAAAGTTCACCACAAGGAAACGGACCAGAGTTGTTTGTTTCCGGCAGCTGGGGGTGGTGTTAGCAACATAGCTACTGCTGTCAGCTCGGCTACTGTCCAAAGCAAGAAACAACCATAAGAATTCCAATTTGAACTAGAGACCCCAATCTTAGTGCCATGATAAAGGCAGAGGAAAACACCTGGTTGTATTAATAGGTGGGCAGGTTATGTTACTCACTGATCTGGTAGAAATATTACCAACTGAACGTTGGTTTTGAACCTACAAGGCCCAGAGCTCTCTCCATAGTCAGACAGGCCCATCTGAGGTTCACTCTTCTTTTACCCTTTGTTTTACCATTTTCCATCCTCCCCTTCTTTGCCTCCTCCTAGAGCATGGCTGTTTTCTTTCCCCACAGTTACTCCAGTTGTTCTGCTGACCGCCGTCCTTGCCATCTGGGGAGAGCTACTGGGGAAAACGAAAGCACTATCCTCTTTCAGTTTTGGTTGTGCAGTGGCAGGTACACCTCCTTTGTGCCGTAAATTGAGTCTTCATTTTTCGCGACTGGTGGAAGACAGAATTGCATATTGACAGCAAAGCTTATAGGGAACCAAACTAAACACCAATGATGTTATTATTTTATAGTTTTAACATTGTGCAATAAACATTTACTTCACAATGATAAGTTCAAGCTTTAATGCCACTGGTTGTCTAGACTGGTTGTGTTAGGCCCCACTAGCATCTATTAGAGTCTAATAAGTATACATCTCCTGACCGTTGTCCTTTGCCTAACATGTTGAGCCAGGTCATGTGAGTATCGACAAAAAGGTTGAAGACATGTTGATTAAGTGAAAAAACATCTTAATGTCCTTTTTGTCAGTGCAGTTACTTAGCGTGAACATTAATAATTCCCAAACAGTGCTAATAGGGAGATGAAGACAAAAAGAAGTAGGAATAATAATCAAGAGAGGGGGAAAAAAACAATACGCAGAAAACACATTCAAAGAAATGTAATATTTAAAAAGCAGCACCCCAGGACCTGGCGAGTTAATGGCTGCAAGGGCTTCTGCTCCTCAAGTGTTTTTCTGAGCTTTGATTGCAATTTGGAGAGGAATTATCTCACTGGGGTGCGTGGGTGGAAGGAGGTCGGATCTGACTGTGAAGTGCTTGTCATTACCAAGATCTCTCCCCTTCTATTTTCCCTTGTTCCCTTTGTCTAACTCTCTTCCCCTCTCCCCTTTATCTAACTCCTCTAGTTGTAGCTAGTTGTTCCGCAACTACAGCTTGACAGTGTCAAAATATTAGTGAGCGCCACAACAAAGCACACACACATGCATTAGTGTTTGAATATTAGGATGTTTGATAAAATCCAACATTTCCTCTTCTGGTAGAACAATAAAAGGCAGTAGACGTGCAGGAAATCTGATAGTGTGGGATTACTGGATTTTATTAGAAAATGTAGGAAAAATTACAAGGACATAAATCCATGTATCTATACACACACACACACACACACACACAAACAAGTCCATTTGCTGTCACGTCCATATACACATACAGACGTGTATGTGCATAGTGAACCTGTCTCTTTCATCACCGATGCACCCCATCAAGACAGGTTCATTTTCCACGTTACCTCCGCCTCCTTCTCCTCCGCTGATTTGACAATCACTGTGCAGTCTTGGGCTTAAATGACTCTTTTTAAAAATGCCGTGGGCACTGGGGTCATGATATTTCCCCTTAATTACTGTGCCACATTATCACCACAAAGCACTTTCCACCTCTCTCGCACTTCTAATTACATTGTTCTGATTGCCGTGACACATCCTTTCATTGGCTGATGCACTTTGCAAGCGTACGAGTGCGTGAACAAGAAAGATGAAGGGAAACAGCAAAAAGGGGGGGGAGAGAGAGAGAGAGAGAGAGAGAGAGAGAGAGAGAGAGAGAGAGAGAGCACCTCTCTGTAATGCAAGCAAGATGGCCTCATCAAAGAAATTCTGTAGATCAGGCCCAAACTTGTGCTCAAATATATACAGTGTTTATCTGAATGGAAATCACCTTGAGTAAATTACAAAAGAAAAACTGAGGTATGTTCCCCCTGAACTTAGGATGAGACATGAAAATGCTTTTGGAAATCTGCATAGCTGGATTTCTGAGCTTATTCTTATTAGCAGTAGCAATGAGTCTTTCCTATGAGATAAATCAAATTGTCATGTTAGTAATTTTTCTTACAAGAAGGTTCTGCGTCATTCTTCAGAAAAATACTGCAGGTATCAACAGGAGAAGCAGGAGAGAGAACTAGAGGCTCGATCCACTGCTGTGGTGTTGTCCAACCCTGACCTTTTCTGTCTGACATCCCCAAATCCCAAATAAAAGGGTTTCATTGAAACTACCAAATAAATATAAATGACAGAAACACCTGCCAGAATAACACAATACAATGCAGCACCACCACAAACTGCAGCCTCCAAAAAACACTTCTCAGTTTCAACAAAAACTGAACATTATAACCTTCATGAAGGCAGGATTTATCACAGCACTAGTCTGTATTAGTTTGAGAGAGATTTGAGAGATTTGGTCAATATGCAATATTCACGGTGACTTCTCTGGTCACTGTTCAGTTACAGCATGTGGTGTTAAGGCGTTGGAGCTGATTCATGTCGGTGAGAGACATTTCCTGTGCAGTTGCATGATCGTAGCTGGTCATTTATTTGCTATTGTGCCAATAAATATACTAAAAATCAGCCTCACACTAATTTATAAAAACCTATTTGTGCATTTACTTTCCTCCTAAACACTAATATGTTTTTACCAGGAAAGAAAAAATATTTTTTTCAAAGTAGCAAAGCTACTTCACAATCTGTCCACATACCACCTGGCAACTGCAGAAGCCCCCCCTAGGGGAATCATTTTAGCTGTATTCACCATGTGTAAGGTGTTTCCCTTAATTTGTGTTTCAAGTTGCTTAACAGTAAACATCATGCTTTAATTACCAAAAATGTAAATTGTAGAAAAACAAATTAAATGATCAGTTTTGTGTGGTGTAAATGTTTTGTTGTTTTGCTGATTAAAAAAAAATGGTGGCCTTGTCTTTTCTACTTAAATATAAAATAAATTTAAATGGGTTTTCTATAAATTCTTATTCTTCAGTGTCTGCAGAGAAGCTCCAGGATTTCTCACTTGGTGACATCACTGATCTTTTTCCGCTGTTTAGCTTGAGGTGAGATGTTTAAACTTGCAACATGAAACTTGAGCTTTACAGTATAGAAATAACTATGAATTTGGTTTTGAGCTGGGACTCCCCCTTTTAACACCCTAACTCCCACCACCACCACATTTTACCTGCCACAGTGTTCACAAGCCATTATGAGGTCCTTTCCACTGGTTTCAGTGGGATGGGGGGGGGCACTTCAGGGCTGCAGTTCCACCAGGTGGGCTCTTTGCTAAATGGCTGTAGCTCGCTCTGTGTGTCCATTAAAGGCAGTGAAGTGTTGGACAACCCTTTCCTGTGTGAACACTGTGTGAACCCTGGTGTGTTTCCATTGGTGGTCTCCATTTCTCTTACTCTCTCTCCCTCTTCAAACTGACGCTGTTACACACCGACAGCGAGAGTCATGTTATGTGGTGCACAACTCTCCGACACTTTGTCTGAAGTGCCATTACAATACAAAGTGTGGTTGGTTTACCTTGAAGGGAGGGAGACGGAGACATTTAAGATCTATTAAATCTATTAATCTTTTAAAGTAAAAAATACTTTATTGCAGAGTATACTATATACAGTTGGTATAACTACACGCACAAATGCACACAAATGTATATGTCCGTGTGTTAAAGGAGGAGGGCAGGAGGAAACATTTTAAATGGAGGGTTGAGTGGTTTGTATTGAGCGGAAAATCAGGAGGAGGAGTAAATCAGTAGATAGAAAGAACGGCTTTTTCATGTTCTGCGTGGGCAAAGTTGAAGGTCAGTGACTCAGAGCAATTAGAGCCTCAATTTTATATGTGAGCTAAATGCTAAATAATGTATCTCATGTAAAATAAATACATGGTTGCATGAAACAAAACCTTTCTCTACAATTTTTTTAATTGTTCTTTTTTACTTTCCTTTTTTATATTTACGCAGTGTGTATGTGCATGCAGTTTATTATTTTATTTCAGCTCAGCTTATTCAAATCTTACGTATTAAAAGAAACTCGCCGCTTACTCATTTGAACAAATTAGAAGTAACTTTAAATTTGTTTTGCATTTATGTGTGTCTTTGTGTGCATAGCTTTTCAAACTGAAAAACCTAGTTTGGTTAACCTCTGTAAAATTCAAACGTATTCCTTAGCTAATCAACACTAATGTAAGGCGAAATATTATTGCCAGCAAATGTCTTAGCTGTGGCTGCTGATCCAGCAAAACGGTTTACAGGCTAGTATAATGTTGTACTGTATGAGACTGTGCAGCATCAGGACTGTGGCCTGTAACATTCAATCCATGCCACATTCAAGTGAAATGAGGCAGTTATCTGTCTGTTTTGGTTTATGTGCCTCAGGTCATCTACAATTAACCTAAATATTGAGTCAGTCTTGTGTATTTTGGTCAATTATACTTGACTTGAAGATGAACAGATTAAATACTTCCTAATTATCTCTGTGCTGGGATATTTTTACGACCATTTAACAGTTCAATGAAATTCATTTGAAATCTCCAACATCTGCCGGCATAAAAAAAAAAAAATTGTTTTATTTACCTCACTGCGCCTGTTGTATATGTGAGATAGTAATAGTGATCTTTTGGGGAAACAAAGCATTTAGATATAAGAGCGATAACCTTTAATCACAGATCTGAGTGTGATGCATTCTGTAACAGAAGTAGTTGGATAATCAACATTCATTCATTCCCATTACTGATATTCTTTTGCCAGATGCTATTGTTCTCCTTTGAAATGGAGAATAAAGGTACATGGCTCTTCCATGTGTTACTATAGCTACCATATTGCAGCTAACCATCCACACTAACATGGTGTATGCATTACAGATATCATTATGCCACAGGTACTGTCCAAGGTCACATATATGCATAATAATCTACTAATAATGCAGGACTTCACTTACCATGATGCTTTTTCAATGCCTGCGATGAAGTGGAGGGAGATGGATTGCTTTAAAGGGATGAGAAATAGATGGGTGTGGGGTGAGTGTGTCCATTTGTCAGTGTGTGACTGCATCAATGTGTGGATGTGTGTGTGTGTGTGTATGGGTGTGCAAACTGCATATTGGAAGCAACAAAAAAAGGCTTTGAAAATGAACAAAGGTGTGTGTGTGTGTGTGTGTGTGGCCCGTGTATGTGTTTCTGCACCTACCTATGAATGCAACTTGGGTGTGCGTCACTGTCAGCCTTTGACGACCTTTGTGTGTTGCCGCTGTGAGCAGAGTGACCCGGCTGTACTCATTAAAACCAATGGAACGGATCATTCCCTGCTAATTGTTTTCCACTGACAAATGGCTCCTCTGACTCCCAAAGACTGCTGCAGGGGCCCTGGCTGCCTAGAGCACACTGACTTCTACTAATGAGAACCGCCAGTCTGTGTGTGTGTGTGTGCATATGCGAGTGAGCAACAGTGCAAATGTATAGCCATGAATGGGTGAGAGTGTGTATGTGTGTGTCTGTGTATACTGTATTTGTGCTGCCAGCCTCTCTCGCTGTGCACTGGCATGTGGAAAGTCGGAAACACTGCTACATTAGGCTCAACATAAGCCATTAAGACATTTTTCCCTTGTCAATCACCCTAACACCAAGATATTGTTAACAAGTAAAGTATATCTGACTGCTTAAATAATCCTTATTTACAGTCAAACACATTCAGTACAGTAATGTGAGGATGGCAGTTATCTTAGTAAGGAAAAGGTAATTTTGCCCTAATTTACACTGTAGGTAAAATATTTTGACTGTCAACTTTAGCATGTTTGTCATCATTAAGAGTCAGATTAAAAACATGTCATATCCCCTTCTCCTAACCACCATCCGCTCTGTCCTCCAGTTGTGTCTGCGTTCACAGTCAGTTTGTTCCAGTCATACAGAGCAGGATTATCTTCTGTCCAGTGACACAGATGAGCATTTTCATTATCTGGTGCCCAGACCAGCAGAAGAATATTGTTTGCCTTCCAAAGATGAAACCATTTTCTGTCCTGACATCGCCATGGTTAAGGTTTGGTCAGGTTTAGGCACAAAAACAACTTGGTCAAGGTTAGGAAATGGTCATTATCATGGTCAGAATAAACCAGCACTGACTGCTGTACAACTGGTTGCAGGAAACGGGAAATGAACCTTGTCAAAGACAACATATCCTCCAGATTAAATGAAAAGGTGTAATGGGTTAATGTCACCTAGAGGTGATTTCTGAACTATCAGTTGGAAGAAATCATTTAGGAAAACATCAAGGTTTATGTTAATATGACTGCTTCAATGAGGTTATGAGACCTTCTTCATCATGGTTACAATAATAAACACATGGTTAATGAAACAATCAGGTCATGCTTTAAAGAAACATTGACTGAGGGTTGGAAACGAGAAACAAACAGCAATCTCCTGTTGAAGTCCGATGTCCAACCAACCTCCTCCACTTGCTGACTTTGTGGCTGTGTAACAGTGTCACACTATTTCCTCCTTTGCTGCAGATGGACAACAGTCATAATTCCTCCGGCCGAGCTTTGTCACTTGATTGTATACTGATTTTCATCAGAACGACTAAGTGCTAAAGTGGGCAGACAGTCTTGTTTTGTCATGTTTGTTCTCCTTCCTCAGGTTTTGGTGTATTTCAGTGGTTCTACCTTCATCTCCTCCTCTTTACATTTCTGTCATCTCTTGTACTGTATCCTACCACACACACACACACCTCTCTTTCTCCCCGTTGTCCCTCTCTCTGCTTCCACCTGTTCCATGGTCCACTGGATCACTGTGAATCCTATTAGGGGACGCCCCTCAGCACCCTCAGCCCCTCCCCAACCACACTACCTGGCACTAATCCATCAGAGGAGCAGTCAGGCTGTGAACCACCCCGCCACCACCCATTCCCGATACCCGCCAGTGCCCAGTGCTGCAGCAGAGGCCCCAGCTGGGGGACCGCCAAAGCTCGGTCGTTATCAGATGACGGATAGCTTCATATCAGGTGTGTAAAGCGGGCGAGCGTTGGAGAGGGCCATCTGGCCGATGATTTGGGGGAAGTTGGGAAGTGGGGTCTGCAAGCGACGTATAGCAAGGTGGGTGATGATGATGGATGGGGCCAGAAGCATAGCTGCCAATCAGGGCAAACCTTTGTAGCTATTATACAGACATTCATAAACAAAGTGTTTCACAACCGCATGAGTATGCAGGCATAGACATTATCTGTTTGTCATTATCATCATCTATCATTATCTATTTATTTCACACGTGCACACATTCTCTCCAACAGGAGGTGTGTGAAGCCACACAGTTATACCTAAAGAGGCGAAATGCATTACCCTCAAACAAAAGTCGTCTCATTTACATGTTTTCTCTTGCTTGCCGGCTCGTAGCACTAGCCACCAGTAAACCGTCATCCAGGAATGCACACCTTCATCCGTCAACCGTCAATCCACGCCTTTACAATGACGACAGGACTGACTGTAATGCTCTGTGCAGTCACCCTGGCAAATGTTAAGCTCGCTCTCAGTGGTCAGTAAATACTTCTGAACTGTACACCAGCTGCTTTTTGAGCTTTATGTCTTGTTTTCTATTTCTGCTAAGTACAGAAGTTGCTCTGTGACGTGTGGGTGTGGAGGATTAAGAATTGTTTAAAAGAGCCTTTGATGGAGTTGGGCTGAGCAACAAGAGTAATGTAACTTTTACAGTGAGTAGTATGCAATGAGTAATTGATTCAATTTTTTTCAGTTAACTTGCCCAACACTGCTTTGCAACGTACATCACTGTCATTTCACCGAGAACCGAGATGTGCTTTTGCAGAACTGTTATTGAATTGACATTTACCTTTGAACCTGTGGTAGCATCTCAGTGAGCAGAACCATGCATAATTCAGTTATCGCAGAATCTCCAAACAAACATACGGGAAATAAATCCATTATGGAAGAAAACAACATTTTGTCACCATTGTTGTTACGATCTTGTGAAATGTTAATGAATGAAATGTTTTCCATCAGAGTGCTTATACATCCAAAGGCATTAAATGTCCTTGTGTGATGTGAATAAACAGTGAAAGTGTGTGCGTCTAGAAAACACTTCTGTTTCCTGAGACAAAGGAGTAATGTTAGGTGGTTAATTACTTTCTTAGCTGATGAATAATTTTATTATTTGAAGTCCATTGTACATTTATTTTGCCAACATCAAGAGGCTCAGAAGATGATTCAGTGAATCACTGAGTGACATTATAACAAACGGATTAGCACAGCTGTCGAAGCTACAAGAGGAGGAATTACGAAGGGCAAAACCTTCACAGGAAAGGAGTTACCACCTACTGGATGAAAACTGTGGGAATGGTGGGATCTTCTGTACAATTTCTGCCTATGTATCTATGAGCCGTTATTGTAAGGCCTTGGTGAATTGTAGTGTGTATAAAATCCCAAGAATACGTGAAGTATATCTGGCTTCTTAATTTACCCACGCAATTGGAAAACCCTCCTGAGATGTGTTGTAAAGGTCTCGTTGACTGAGTACACTTCCAGTTGTTAAAACATAGACTTGGCAAATGAATCACTCCATCATCCCCGGTGTAAAACCAAGACTCAACTTTCAGAGGTTCTGCTCACTTCGCAAAAAACAGACTTTCTGTCAGACCCACTGACGAGGAAAGCAACAGAACATTTCTTGCATCTTGCCTGTCTTCCTCTTGTCTGTCAACTTTTTCTTTTGTCTTTCCACAACCAGAGGGAGCACAGGAGTGAGGGGAAGGGGAGTGGAGGGGAGGGAAGAGAGGGGCGGTGTGGTGGCAAGGGGAGATGTGTTTTTCACGTGTTCACATCAAATGCATATGGAAAACTGCAGCACCTCAAAGGATTGTGGGATACCCTCCAGGCCCCAGCAGAGAAGCAATGACAGACATATCCATATATTTATATATATATTGGGATTTGATGTACACAAAGACATGGGGATATTTCTCTACTTTCACATAGGAAACATCTTCCATTATATTTTAATATAGTGTATTCCTTAAGGTGACAACCAGTCTGTTTGCTCATTAGACATGAGGTTCGGCCTATAATATACCATGACATAACAAGACATCATTATCTGCAGTGTGATTTGAAAGTTATTGTCTTACACATTTGCATGCTGTCAGGATATTTAGCCAGCCTTCTCTAGAAGTTGGAGAGACTCATTTACATTCTCGTGAAGGAAGGCAAGGATGTCAGTTTTCGCCCACTTAGTTCTTCTCCTTTGCTATGAGCCAGACGGTGGGTTGAATTCCATAATACCCCAGTGAGTGACAGAGATCCCTCTCCAGACACTGTACCTGCATAAGATGCTGCACTGCAGCTGCTATTCCATCATGCAGCTCTGTCTCTATTCCTCCCTCCCACAGCCCCTTTCCATCTCTATCTGAGTGAGGTTAGGGATTTCTGTTTGATTTGTTGAACTTAATTTATCGCTTTTCGGACTTTATCAATGAGTTGTAAAATAATGTGGGTGGCATGTCATATTTAAATATTTATTTTCATACAGGATAGATAATTGTATTTGATTTAGTCCAGTATTGTGTGTGTGTGTGTGTGTGTGTGTGTGTGTGTGTGTGTGTGTGTGTGTGTGTGTGTTTCAGTGGCATTTTGATAGTGGAACTCAAGGAGTCCTGCCACATGGCAACATTGTCTAAACCCAAATATCTCAAATATTGAATCTGAGGTAGTTAACAAAATTCCTGCCTCTTTCAATGTGCACATTTCAACCAATTAACCTTGCGAGGGCATTCAGTAAAAGCCATGTTTTCCCTTGACAGACTGGCACTCCCTGTCTCCATCAATGCTACTTTCTTTTTTCTATCACAGATTCATCAAGTATTCAATCTCTGCTGACTCACTTCAGAACAGTTCTAAAAGTTACTGTTACCTTGGACATTATCCTCTAAAAAGACAATTTTCTTGCCCCCCCCACCCCCCCACCCCCCAGTTTTCTTTTGTTAATGAGTTCTCCACCAAAATCCAATCTGCAGAGGAATTTTGACATTCAGAACTGAAGACAAATGAATGTTCATTACTCCAAAACTCCAAAAAATGACATTTACACAATACACTTATTTCATTTAGTCGTTGTCATTCGTTGGAAGATGTGTTGTGTTGTTTCGCTACAACCCTAAAGCCACACATCGGAGCTGATAGTGGACAGTTCTGAAAAAATCTGGCCTGCATTTTTAAAGTTCTCACTTTTCCCTCTACACATGACAACTACCGTTTGGTTAATATTAGGGGGAAACTGCTCTTATGACATATAAACCACAGTCATGGTGCGTTAGGGTTAGGCAACAAAAACATTTGGTTAAGGACAGATTGCGGTGGTTGATAAAAAAAAAGTAAAACGCTAATTGCAGGTTTGTGATGGATGCTGAAGTCGAGCTTGTATTGGGTGGCTGGCATCAGCTGTTTCCAATATACTCCACAATCATGGCCTCATTCACAGCTGTTTGGCAAGTAACCTTCAACAGTATTCATGCGTCTGCACAACGTGGACATTATTACCTGATGCTTATCACTGCTACACTGCTACCACCCCAACCCCCTTCTTCTAATGTCACGTTCTTCATTTTGTTGATTTAACTAGGACTCATGTCCATGTGTTTATTAAGCAAGATTATCTTAAGCCTTTTCTTTCATTTCTAATCGTATAACCGTTTGCCACAAATGGACAATTCCTTGACGTGCACGTGTTTATCTGAATGATCCACAGAGATCAGAAAAGCCCTCATGAAGTGAGCTGCCTCACTGTAGTTGTCTCTCTTCGTATCCTGTTTCTTTTGTCACCAGTGGTGTTGGTGAGAGGCTGCTTGGCCTCAGGCAATGTTGACCCAGGGGCAGATAATTACAGGGGTTCGATTGGCACTTGTTTACTGTCAACTCCCAACTTATATTTGCCTCATTCTGTATTTGTCCCCATGAATATAATATGAGTGTGTTTGTGTTTGTGTGTGTTTGTGTTTGTGTGTGTGTGTGTGTGTGTGTGTGTGTGTGTATGTGTGTGTGTGTGACTGTGTTACAGGTGGCCGCCCAGTAGGTGGGAAAATGCAGGAAGTCTGCTTGTCTGTGTGCACATGTATCAGACGCAGCATGTTTTTCCCTTTCAGAGGCGAGGTATCCTGTGCGTGTGTGTGTGAGTGTGTGTGTGTGTGTGTGTGTGTGTGAGTGTGAGTCTGTGTGTGTGAGTGTGAGTCTGTGTGTGTGTGTGCATGTATGTATGTCGCCGATCACACTGGGCGGCTGACTTCCAGGAACCCCTGCAGCAAAAACAGGCACTGTGTGTTTCCTGCTCTCACACACCGTTATCACAGGACACACACACTCAAAACCATACACACACACACGGATCATTGCCCTATTCTCTTTTCCCTTGCAGGTTTCCTCAACGCCTATCCTTGTGCCTCCGGCCGTCAAGATGTTTCGCTGTGATTGTCATGAAAGAAGTAGCTCTCCGGGAACAAACCAGAGGACACAAATAAGCGAGGAGTGACGGCATCCTCATGGCCCCGCTGGTTTTTCTGACCACGTTTGGTTGCTCAGTTTGAGTGGGCACGTTACCTCTGCCCCTCTCCTGACCTTTCTCATGTCTGATCCAGAGGCCACTTTTTTCTCAGACATACACTCACCACAATCTTCCCTTCTTACTTCATTTCATCATGAGTCATGTCTCATTTTCTTTTCCTCTCTTTATATCATTTGGTATTCCATCGCTCTCTTTCCATCACTTACCTTCTCTCCCTGTATCTATTCACACATCCTGCAAAGCCCCACAGCCTATGACAAAAGAACCCAAACTGAAAAATGGAAGTGGAGCACACAGTCCTTGCTCTGTGCTTGTGAGAGTGCCAGGGACTGTATCTATCCATATTCCCTTTGAGGACACAGTGCAACCCACCGCTGAAGCACTCCAGATGACAAGGGAGAGATGAGAGGGAGAGAGGGAGAGAGAAAGATGAAATGAAAGAGAGAAATGTACAATGGCACTGGTGGAAACAATTGCCATTAATGGCATCATCTTTTCCCCACAGAGATTGCATTGAGGGAACAATGAGCTCCTCGTTGGCTCACTAACAATTCACTGAGACTTTTACACACAGTGCATGACAGACAAAAGTAGTCAATGTTGCTGTAGTCGCGATGATACTCCATTAGCAGAATATGGTACATTAAAAAAACTGATTCATTTTCGCCAGTAAAATCTCACTGAATGAGATTATGTTCTTCAGGTGGAACCTTTCTTTAACCTGCAAAAAAACAGTAGTTGTTTTCGTCGTTGCAAAATAGGATATAATAGAAAAGAACAGATTAGAAAAGAATGTTTTATGAGATGTTATGAACAGGCTATGGTGCATGACTTGTTCAACCATGCAGTTCAAGTGGACCAGTTGTTATCACCGAGTTGTAAACGTAGCTTCTGCTCTGTGCTTTCACTGGCTCTGCAGGCGAGATGACTTCCAGATGGTCCGGGGAAAGTGTTTGCCTTAGGTTACTGCAGGCCAGCCTGCCTGTGCCTTTTTCAGCTGAGGGAAAGATAGAGATACAGTGTGTGACTGTGTGTGTGTGTGTAAGTGCAGACATGCATCATGCAGGCCTACTTTTTTTTTTTTTTTTTTATGCACACACACCCACATACACAACAGCCAACCAACTCCTCAAGCACTCAGCTGGCTGGTTCCTGTCCATGACACTCCACGGCTGTCTGTGCAAGTGGTTCTCAAAGCAGGACCACAAGGACACGCCAGGGGGTCCCAACTAAGAAAAAACAACACAAAAAAATGGACTAATGAATAAAATGACTAATATCTCCCCACAGAAGGCAAACAGAGATTTAAAGGATGGGTTCATATTTTTTCAAGTCTGTCTTAAAACAACACATACATGCCCATGTGTTCATTGAAAGACTTATTGGTTGCTGTGATTGTTGTTGCTGTCCATACTGGCCACAAATAAAGCAATTTTAATGTAAGTAATAGGGGACAAGTATGTATGCCCTCAGGAATAAGGCCATGACACCAAAGTCCACTAACCTTAAGGAAGTTCTTACTTTAACCCAAACCACAATGCTTTTCTAAACCTAACCAGCCTTTTTGTGCCTAAACTTTGCCAAACCATACCCTTCCCATAAGCTTGACCGCTGTTTATTGTTGTAACCGTGACAACAAATGTCTGGTATGTTGCCACCTTAGGGCTGCTAGAAATAATCACAGCAAAGATGCTTTTAACGGAGCTATTTGTAAGTGTGCTATAGCTGCATGGCCAGCGTTAGCATTAACAGCTGCCTGTTTATCAGTCTGGAAGAAATGCTGCGAGTTCAGCCTCAAACTTAACCGCGTTTACTCGCTAAGAGCTGTCCCCGGTGGTGGAGAGCAACCCTCCTGTTATGCTTCTGTTTCTATCACTTATTTTCTTGTAGTGAAGTTATCATGCTAACTAGCTAGCCCCGGCCTGGTCAGACTGTATTGTCATGGGTGTCTAAGAATGCGTTAAAAACTTTTTGTAGGCCCGGTGTAAATGCACTGATGGCTGAAGCTCTTGTCGAGTCTGGTGAGTAAACAGCTGTCAATGCTAACGTGGCTATGTGGCAACAGCAAAACTTACAAAAGATTTTTGAAGATCTCTGATTCATCATCTTTGGCGGCACCTGTGGTGATACATGGTAATTGCGGGTTGGCTCTTGAACCACGCTCGTGATGTCCAAGGTGATGGATCACACGTCCCCAAACTTTCTGTTATTAACCCGTGTTCCCTGTGATTCTGCGGGTGAGTCATATTAGACACCCAGCTCATAAAACTGTAAAATGCGAGGACCTCTACATAATTTCATCAGTGGGTCATGGGCTCAATCACCTCATGCTGCAGCAGATAGCGACTTAAAAGACACTTATTTAAATGAAAATCTTCGAGACGGCTACTTCATTGTAGACATGACAAATATTTAAAGAACATGAAGCTGTCGTTTAATTCATGGCCGAAATAATATAACACACATTTTCTTGTGTCCTTAGATAAAAGACCCCAGGGGGTTTCATCTCCCAGGGAGCCCTTGACGTGAAAAAGCTTCGGGAAGCCACTGGCACAGTAGAAAACACTTCGACTTGACCTGACCCTGCTTTTTTCCAACCTGTTTTAGAACACACAGATGCTGGCTGCTGCCCAGTCGCCTCCTCCTCCTCCACCACCACCACCACCACCTCCTCCTCCTCCTCCTCCTCCTCAGCAGCGCTTCAGTCCCGCCCACCGCCACCTGGCTCTGCTGCGCACCGCCGACTGGAGGCAGAGTGCAGATACTCCTCTTCCCCACGCCAACGGAGAAGCAGAAAACAGGGAGCCCGGAGACCGAGGGTGTTTTTCTCAAGACCGATTTCTACGACCTAGAGCGACTCGACGCTTAAAGGATTCTGGAGGAAAGTGCGAAGACGCGTAAAAGAAAGAAATAGTATCTATCTGTCAGACGGGTGCCCTGCGCACTGCTGCATCCTTCCTCTCCATCTCTTTCTCATCTCTCCTCCTTCTCTGCCTCTGCGCTTCTTTTTACGAGACTCTCCCATCCTGCATATCCTCAGTGACTGCATCGTTCACTGCTTCCCTTCTTCTTTTGTCGGAGTTTGAACCACATTTCCGAGCCGCTGGAAGTACCACCGCAGCCAGAGCCCCTGCGAGCTGGCCGGACTCTGTAGCTTTCGTCTTCCCGATTCAAGCGGATCATCGAGGGGAGCTTGCGCGGAGTCAAAGGGACTGGAAATTATTTAGCCCTCTCACACCAACGTACCGCATGGTGGGAATTTCTGCCTCTTTTCAGTGTAAGTGGAGCTCTGTCTTGATATGTTGCTTGTGTTTGTGTTTACGCCTTGGCTGTAGTGTCTTGGAGTCCTCATATAAACACGTGTGCGCCAAATTAAGGGAGAAAAAAAAACAAACAAAAAAAACAAAAAAACAATCATGTTGACCCATAACAGAATTTGATTATTTTTGATTTGTGCTTTGTTTCATATATTTGAATGTAAAGTAAACAGGATGCGAGGCGCTTCGATTCAAAGCGCGCTATTGCAGATTATATTGAAATGTTTACAGAAATGTGTTTAATTCCGTTTTTACTGTCCGAGATGGCAAGTCTGTCGCAGAAGCGGTGTGTGTGTGTGCTGTGTAACAGTGTGTTAGGGTCACAAACACTTTTCACTCTGATGGGAAATAAGTGGCGAGAAAAGGTTGTTTTAATCTGTGGGTGTCATAACTTTTCAAAATTAACGCGCAATTTGCAGAACAAGACCTTTAGAAAATTCAAATATTCTGCCAAACCATTGAACCCGTTATTGTGCCTGAGGACGCTCAGCCAATAACCCATTCGTTTTTGTGATATTAAAAGAACAGCGAGCGGTTCGGCTTGTGAGAAGTAGTGACATCGACTTGCAGCTGCCCCCCGTCTCCACAAGCATCAACCCAGAGGGCTGGAGCCCAGGATGGAGAGTTGTTCTCGGGCAACAGGCAACTTAAGTTGTCGGATCAAGTTTGGTGACACCTTTTCGATCTGTCAGGGACATTTTTTTATTTTTCGAAACGCGAGGTGGCCTGTGCATCAGCTGACAGTCCACGGAGAGCGTGGACACACACGGACACTGGGGCTGGTGAGTTTCAAAGCGAGGCGTGTGTCGCCACTCCTCAGCGCAGGGCGGACTGTCATGTGGCTCAGAGAGCCCAGTGCCTGCGCGCTTTTAAATCGGAAAATAAAAGAACATAAAAGTGAGTCCCCGATTACCAGAATAATCCGAAATTTGATGACTGAAAAAAAAAAAAAAAGAAACGAATACATATTTTTTTTGGTCATGAATCGTTCTTTTCCAAGAAACAGTGGTTGTTTATGTTCGCAGTTTTGGTGGAAGGGTCTCTGGATGCAGCGACTCTGCCTTGCCTCTGTGTTTTGTGGAAAACCTCCTCTCCTTTTCCCTCCTCTCTCCTCTCGGGCGTCCTGAAAAGCATTTAGAGAGACTTTGCATTTCAGAGTTTGCATCTGAAAACATCCTTCAGAGCTCTGTTACAACTGTCAAACGCATCTCCTCAAATCCATGTGAAGTTTCCATCTCCACCTGCTGCGACTTTGTCATCACCACATAACCGAAAAAAAAGCAGATTCTTATTTAATAGACTGGCGTAGGTTTGAAATTAAAGGTTTCAGGCTATAGTAGGAATCTCTTCCCCCGACAGGGAAAAGAGCAGACATGCGGGTTAGAGAGGGAGGCTGCTGGGACACGACCTGCTGTTGATGCTCTGGCTGTTCTCACGGCTCGGATTAGAGGAGGAGAGAAATCTCTCCTGGAAACCCACTGGGCTTTGGACAGTTTTTTATGCATGTCAGATAGTCCCATGTAAAGCTTTGGCATCCAAGAGGGTGATTGTTAACTCTCCTCAAAAGCTTGACCCTCTGCTGATGTGGTATATGCTGAGTTAAATGTAGATGACAAGGAACAGAGTTGTTTTTGAGCTGTTTGCATTGTATATTACCAAGAAAACAAAGTATATCAGTATTTTTAAAATGAGAAAAAAATTTTCTTCTGCGAATCTAAGACAGTATATTTTTATCGATATACATGGTTGATTTAAGTGATCCATGTGGAGAAGCAGTATAATCAAGCGTTTTTATTGTCAGTATGAATTGTCATTATTTATTATTATTTACTGCAGTGGTCATACTAGTGAAATTGGTTGCCGTGGCGATCAGTTAGTGTGTCATCTGTTGTTTTTTCCATTCTTAAACCACGGGGACTTCCATTAAAGTAGTGACTTGACTGAAAAGACCATTACCTGGAGTGTGTGTGTTTACAGAGATAAAGAGAGAGAGAGAGAGAGGGAGAGAGAGGGAGAGAGAGAGTAAATGAAAGGTAAACAAAGCTGGTGATGAGGGGAGAGTAAATGATAAGTGCTGTTTGCAGGTTATCACTGTGTGTGTATGTGTGTTTCTGCATGCACGTGCACGACTGTGCACACTGTATAAATAAACAGGCTTGTATTAACGTTAGCTGCTAACTGTGGTTCAGGCTCTGCAGCATCAGCTAGTAGCACTTCCAGGGGCCATCTGCCCAGCCACCAGCCTGCCTCACACCTGTCCTCCCCCCTCCCTCCCTCCCTCCCTCCATCTCTCGGGCTATAGGGTCAAATGCATCAGACTGCTGCTCGCAGACACGGACGTGGCCTTGCAAAAATGATGGCAGCCATTTTATTCTCGCACACACAGGCACAGAAACACACAGGACACTACATATTCCTAGCTGGCAGGTTGAAAACACTGGAGTGTGTGTCTTCAGCACACACACAGACACACACACACACACACACACACACACACACACAGTCACTTCACTTTAATTATCTGCATTTTTCCCTTCAGTGCTTTTTGATGCTAACCACAGCTAACAGCTTTCTAGTGGTTTATACTGCATCCAAACACTGCATTTAGACCACAACCTCAAACAATAAATTACTATTATTTCAGCTGATTTCCCCTTTAGCACAGAGTCACACTGAGGCTCTGGAGCTGAGATGTGATTACAAAGCACTTCTTTTAAGTATGACGCACAGACGTTTGGATGCAGTCCATTTCTGATACATGGTGAATAAGTGATGATGACTCAACAGAGTTAATATGCCAGCTACACCTTGATGCCCCTGCTGTCAGCTGCGTATACTCTCCGAGCAGAGGCCTGTTTTTTTCAGATGGCTGGGTGTTAGATCATGCACCACCTTGGCCCGAGAAATTCACTGTATCACCTGTGTTGTGTCAGTTTGCTCATTTGGTTTCAACTGAGCCGTTTTGGGATATCATTTGAAATTCTAGCAAAATCTTTAATTTACCTTAATTTTTAACATATACTAAACACAGTTAGGCTAATTGAGAAAATCATCAGCATGTTATTTGAGAATGAAAATAATCAGTTGCAGCCCTATTTGGCTTTGTTATATGGTATAAATGCTTTTTGGGTGCTTCAGTCGGCTAATGGAAACGTAACCACAGTGTCCTGTAGATGAGTCCAGTCTGGAGGTTTTGTTACCTTTTTTTGTGCAAATATGAATCGTTCAAAACACACCAGTTTCAATAACTGCACTGTAATATACATAAAGATAAAGACTGCATTTTGAAATAGGTTCAGGTTTCATTTCAGAGTCAGAGGCCAAATGTCAGCAGCAGAATTAGATACTAAACCCACTGTTCCATACACTCCTTCAAGATGTATAGATCTGTTCTGATTATTCAGAGCCGTCTGTTACCAAGTCCCAGAGTGAATTATAGATGGAATTGGAGTGTGTATGTGTGTGCGCGAGCACGCACACACATACACACACATGCCCTTGTAGATCGATAGGCCCATTGATGGTTATCAGCGAGAGGGCAGTTCTCTTCACTGCTTATTGAATTTCATCACCCATGAAAGAGCAGCAGTGGTATAAAAGGACTTGCAGGTATGTGTGTGTGCCTCAGTGCAGGCTATGCATTTGTGTGCGAGCGTGTTGTGTATGCGCATTAGTGCACAATCTCCCATGCTTACAAAAGCAAGAGGTCTTTGCTTTATTGTAGCAGTGAGTTGGCCTTTACAGGGGCTTATTTAATGTCAGAGTCAACAGTGACCACTACAAACTGATTTTATTGGCCTTGTTCATGTTTTTACTCCAGATAACATGAGACTTATAGGGCAACTGAAGAAGAGGCCAATAGGGCAGAGTCTGACAATTCATCATGTATCATGGATGCAGTAAATTCTTCACACGTTTTTACACTTTAAGCCATTTAGGAAACAAATGGGAAATTATATTGATAGAAAATCAGTTCCTGAATGTGACCAAATCCAAGTTTTTCTTCAGTTGTGTTATTAAAGACAGTCAGCTGGGAAGTGTAGTTCTTCAGGTGGATGGCTAACAGTATCTACCACTGCTTAGGCTAAAGCACACACTGAGAGACATGTGCAGGGCAGCATAAACACACACACTCTCTCTCACACACTGTTCTCTCAGTCCTCTTTATATAGACTGGGATTGAGTTGCTAATTAACTTCACTTTCTCTAACTGTATCGCACACAGGCAGACTGCCATACACACACACACACGCACACATACACACAGACACACACAGAATCTCTCTCTTAGGCTCCCTCTCATGATGTCTGTCCCCTCGCTCTCTCTTTCTCTCTCTCTCTCTCTTTCCCACTGTTTATTTTCTTGCCTCCATCTGGAGTCGGCTGATATTGTAATCGCCCTAATGCACATTGCCTTCCCCTCACACACACACACAAACACATACACTCACACACACACAAACACACATACATACAATGTGCCATCCTGACAAGACCCCTTTTCTTATTCCAAAAGATAAGCCAGTGGATGTGATTCTCTGGCTGTGTGTTTGTGTGTGAGTGTTAGCGCACACACAGGTGTCTATACACTATGTCTAAAGAATACAAAAGGACACACAAAAAAGTGTATGTCTCCCCGCACTCCGCCAAAGGTAACGATATTGAATGGGAGCGTCTTAGTGATGTGGACCGGCGATAATGTGGCCGAGTGAAGATGTTACCCGTTATCTCTCACCTCCTCGATATTCACCTGTCACCCAATTTACATTTAAAGACTAGACAGTGGAAGGGAATTCAGGGGTGGTAGAGGGAGGTTAGTGTGTGTGTGGTTGTGTATGTTTATGTTTTTGTTTACACGTTTTTTGTGAAGGTTGGGATGAAAAGTGTGTA
Source organism: Trachinotus anak (assembly GCF_046630095.1). NCBI lineage: Eukaryota > Metazoa > Chordata > Actinopteri > Carangiformes > Carangidae > Trachinotus > Trachinotus anak. Next base: position 13,562,624 of record NW_027273867.1, on the reverse strand, counting down.
CATATGTGGGCGTGTGTGGAAAGAGATTACTGCACTTGCCATCTCTAATAGCTTTTGTTTTGTGATTCAGCAGAGGTTTGGGATGATGGAAGGTGGGAAAACACACACACACACACACACACACACACGGAAATGCTGAGGACACCCAGACAGGTTTGATTGATGGGGAGTATGAGCTGTGAAACTGTGCGATTAGGAGCCTTTTTTTTTTTTTCTCCCCAGTTCACAAGAGGACAATTGTTGAAGAATAGACCAGCTTGCTTTGCTACCAGTCCATAAAACCTGGTCATAAAAGTCGTTTTTGTCCTTGTGTGTGTGTGTGAGAGAGAGACAGACAGAGCGAGAGAGAGAGAGAAGGAGAGAGGTGGAGGGGTGGGCTCAGACCGACAGCTCTTAAAACAAACAAACAGGCAGGCAGAAAATCAGACAAATTGACAAAGAGAGACACAAAGAAAGAGGAAGTAGATGAGAGAGAGAGGGAGAGAGCGAGGGTGGGGAGAGACTCACCTCAGCCCCGTCACGCTTTAGCGGTTTTAATCACCTAAACCCAGGTTGCTTACTGCATAAAAATCCTACATTGTTAACGTTGACCTGCATAAGCATGTGAAAATAATTCTCTTCCTGCCCTTCTCTTTCTGTCTTTTTTTTTTTTAAATTATTTCTTTCAAGGCATAATTTACGACCACCATCCCGGCTTATCAGCTTGGATACCCCCGATATTTGATCTACAGCTCTGTTCTCTCGTATTAATTTTGATGTATGGATTTAGATGGTACACTTTATGAAAAGGGCAGCCACTGGAGTGGAGCCTCGGCTAGCCTGGTAAAAAGAAGTGTAATTAAGATCAGCAGACAGGGGGAGAGAGAAAGAGAGAAGCGCGGATCAATAGATGCAGACAGTGGACCCTCTGTGTTTTTCCCTCCGAGTATTGACGTGTTCAGTCAATTACAGCCAGAGAGAGAAGAAGAGATGGGGATGTAGGAGATTGTGTGTGTGTGTGTGTGTGTGTGTGTGTGTGTGTGTGTGTGTGTGTAAGTAAGTGCAAACAGCCAACATGCATCTGCGTTTAAGATGTGTTTCTTTAATATTCATAATAAAATACAGTCAACAACTGCAGAGCAGACATTTCCACTGTCGCACCAGTTGCTCCGAGCCTTTTATCTAACATCAGCAGACACAACTAAATCATTGTTTCCTCTCTTTGCTGGTTTAAACCACACCACTGCAGCCAAATAATGAGGCCCTTCTCTTTTGTGGTTGAATTTGACTTGCATGATGGGTATTGTAGGAAGAGAGGGCTTCCAGCTGTTGTCGGTTAGTGTCACAGACAAACAGGGAGATAGGACAATGGAACGACGGTCGCTTGCTCCGTCCGATTGTCTTGTTGTCAAACCGACAGCAGGTGCCTCGAGTGATAAACGCAGAGTGTCAGTTATTTCAAGGAAGGGCCATTTTAGAAATTGGTTCAAAGAGAAAGAGGAGAGTGGCAGAGGAGACAGTGGGGGTTACATAAAGAAATGGAGGGAGCTGGTCCATTTTCCCAAAATGGGGCCAAGTAAAAGCCCCATTTTGTTTAACTTGTAGTGCCTCCTGTCCATAGTCCCCCCAGTACCCCCACCCCCCAGCCTCCCATCCAACCTGCAACAGCCTGAATTGTTGCTGGCCACCCCGCTAAGTGTTTGTATGCTCACAGTCGATACAGTGTTTGCCGGGGACAAAATTACACTCCATTTTTATCTCAACAAAAATAATATTTGATGACATTTCCACCTCCAAAAAAAAGAAGATTATGCTCAGAATAATCACACTCACTGGGTTTTTTCTTGAAGGGGATAAAAAAAAAAGAAAAAAAGAAAAGAAAGTCCTGGTTTTTCTGGCTGAAAATTGTGGTTAAGTAAAGAAAGCTGTTGTAATTCAGTTGGACACGGGGATTAGGTGTGAGGCTGTAGCTGTGTATCGATGAATAGATAGAGATCTCAAGAGCTGCCTCTCCTCAGATATGTGTGTATGTGTGTGTGTGTGTGTATGTGTGTGTGTATGTGTGTGTGTGTTGCAGATTGAAAACCTTGGAACTGGGACAGACAGAGTGCAGTTTGATTCATCAAATATTACCTATCTGTAAAAGATCTATATGTCTGTCTGTCTCTCTATCTGTTGTGTCATCTGATATACATTCATGACCCCAGCTGCTCTTATGGATTTGCGATTGACAGCCCTTTCATCAAAGCATCTGTTCCTCCCCTCTGTCGTACTCTCACCATATGGACATGTCATCCTCAGCTGCGCGTTTCATAGTAGCGTAGATGATGTGTCTCCATAGTAACCAAACTCACCTTTTAGAAATATGATAGAAAGGGTGTTTTTGGTCCCACATGTGCATGATGTCTACACACATCGGCGTCTATATCACAATCTACCTTGACATTTATAGTGTTTCATATCCAGTTAGTCGGCGTGATGGCGAACTTGTGCGGACTTGATATCGCGGCGCACTCTGAAGTTTTATGGCTCCTACAGTGTATGGACGTGTTTGTCTTCTCTACATGATAAAGCCATTTGTGGAAGAATCCGAGCTTTTTCCAGGATTTAAACAGCTCCAGATTGCGGTAAAAACTCTTTAGTCCCGGTTACACTGAGAGTAGGCGCAGAGCAGAGGAGGGAGAAGGGCTCTCACGGAGCAATAAAAATCCAGGAGAGAGCATAAATCCATCTCCCCTTGTAAGGTCCGAAATTTTTTTGCAGATGTTTCAAGATGTTTGGCCCAAGTGACGGTAATTTCTTACCCATCTGTCTTCTCTCCTCCCCCTTATGTCTCTTTATCAACATCTGGTTTTCGGTGCGGCAGGGAAACAAGTATCCTTTATAAGCCAGGGGTTCGCAGTTCCCCCTCTGCTTGTGCTATTAACTTATCCTCAACTACTGCTCTCTCTCTGTGCACACATATTCACATATGCTAACCATTAGAAAGTCATACCATTCACAAAATGTAATAACTTTCAGTTAGAGGGGGAGATAAAGTATTTTGGCTTTTTTTTTTTTTTGTTCTCCCTTCATTTTTTCCATAACTGCAAAGAATTTGGGGTTCTGGTTTTTATGCCTCCCCTGTGAGAGGACAAATTACTGCCTAGATGTTAGTTTGAGGATGCTTTAGCAAGAGGAAAGCCTCTTCCCCTTAAGCATTTGAGTAGGACCCTTGGGTCTCTGTCTGCACGTAGACTACCCATTTAGGAGTGAAGAGCGTAAAGCTGCTGCTCAGGGTGGTAGAATCTGAGACACGTCGCATCAATTCACTTGCAGGAGGAAGACGGGTTTATTTGGGAATAAATGCACACAAACATTTCTTGCTGCACACTTTAGCAGCGCAGCAAAAACGAAAGACTTTAATTTGCTATTTCCTCTTTGGCTGTATTAAATTGTCCACGTATAATTCACAGCTGCGCAGGGATCATGTGTTGTGGCCCAGCTGCGACTACATGTTTGCGAATTTCACCATCTCACACACACTCGCCTGGGCTACACATTAAATACACACACACACACACACACGTCATCTACAAACGGATACACAGGTGTGCGCCCACCGACTCGCTCTCTCGCTTGCTCACAGAAAGTAAGAAGTTGAATATTCAGACAAAGATATGCAGCTCGGCACCATATGGCAGGGTTGTCAATCTAAAATGAGGGAACGCAGAGGGAGCTTTGAGGGTGTCGTGTAGGGTGGTGTGTGTCAGTGGTGTGTATTTGATCGGGGAGGCAGCATTTGAGGATTATATGGCGCGACATATTACAGTAACATAAATTCACAAAAACTCTGCCCCTACCATTCTCCTCTGTTTCTCGTACTCGCGAACACGACATACATACCACTCTCACTCTATCACATACCATTGTCCTACTTTCTATCATTTAGCCACTTAACAAAAGCATGCTGAGCTCATTGTTGCTGCCAGTTGTGTTCCGTTAAATCAGTGTTTTTACTGTAGCACAACACAGTCTCTTGAATTTTATGAAATGAAAATGAACACTAAAATGCAACATTAAATACATTGTAAGACCTCAGCATGGACCATACCACACGCACCGTCGCTGCATTTGCATAAAACAAGGGTCTTTTTTTTTTCCCACTTTGCCCAAGGCTACAAGACACAATCACACAGAAACATGTGCCCACACATGACAGATGCCCCTTACTTGCAAAGACACTAATGCATTAGTCGTGCACTGCCCCAGGCTTTTGCCTGGTAGGACAATAACAAGACCAAGTCAGCATCTGATCAGAGGCGGAGGACGAACAAATACACTGGTTCAAGCACATGTGTGTGTTTAGACTGAGCCCGTGTTTATTTACCATTACCATATAAAATGGATTACACTTGTAGCTAAATATACTCAGGTGGTTTTAATAATTCAGTGCAACTCACTAACGCACATTTAATTGTTGCTGTCTGTTTTCACATGATACCTCAAATGTTTGAAGTAGTTTTAGTGCAAGTGAAATAGCACGGTCAGTGTGTGTATACTGAGGCGACCACAATGTTACCACAAATCTCTTTGCAGGTAGTAGTGTGTTGAGATGAGGATTGCTTTTGTGTTGAGCAGACCTCTGTTTGCTCACTGTGTTGAAAGTGCGCGCGTGTGTATGTGTGTGTGTTGTGGGCGGGTGGTGTCTTCATGGGGAATTGATTGCAAAGGATTAGATTGTGATTACAAAAGGGGGGGGTGGAGTGGGGAGACAGAAAGTGGAGATTGGGGAGAGAGAGAGGTGACAGGGAGAGAGGTGCAGCAAAGTGAAATGGAGAGACGAGACAGGGAAGAGATGGAGATTTGTACCAAAAGAAGATAACCATCACGTGAGGAAATACGGTGCAGACTTTGCCAAAGTCGTTTGCTGGAGCAAAAACTAAACTCATCTACTTTTTTTTGGCTCAGAAACATCTGTATGTTAGAAATACTGAAGAAAGATTCCCTTGTAATAATCAGCAGGTTAGTTTCGATTAGATAGTCAGCTGGTGATTTGACGTAATTCTTGTGGACCAAACACTTGTATGCGTTGGGAGCACAGACTGTCAGACTTTAGGTACCAGGGCTGAGTCAGACCAGTGGGAACAATGTCAAGAATGGGATTCTTGTGTTTTAGAATGGAAGCCAGGTTATTAGGCAGGGTGAGTGAGGTTGCGGCTCTGATGTAAGCCTGTTTGCCTGTGCCAGTTGGAGAACAGGACCCTGAAAATAGAGTGAGTGGGAAACAGAGAGGAAAAGCAAGTGGGACACATTTGTGAGCGACTCTAAACCGCTGGAGATTGACGCCAGATGCCACAGAGGGAGGGAGATGGAGGTAGTGACAGACAACAGGGAGAGAGAGAGAGAGAAAGAAATAACCCCATACAAGATGTTAAACAACATTTATGAGTTTCCAAATTGCTGAGCTCGGATACAAGCTTCAGCTTTCAGACCTCAAATGTGTTTTCGAGAGTCTTTCGGGGAGCTGAACTGCTTCTGCACTGGAGGCTTTTCAGCATTTGGGGAAAAATAACATATGAAATCAGTCAACCTATATTTAACTAGTCCATGTCAAGGAGTTCACTCAGCAACTCTCAACCACAGCTACATACGAGCCACACTATACACTATATATAGCTGCTCTACTGTAATAGAAAATTATAGTGCAAGTGGGAATTAAGAGGTTGGGAAAAATGTTGTGTTCATGGTATGTGGAAGAAAGCTTGTAAAATGCGACATAAATAGCCTGCAGCTAATAGAACTTCTTGCTTTTTAGATGAGTGTCAGTGTGAGGCCGCCTTGTTTCATGAAGAAGGATGGAGAATAGAGAGGCATGCAGTTGTTTTTTTGTTGTTGTTGTTTTTTTGTCTTTTTGTGAGGATACACCAATTTTGAATTTATTGCATCTTCTCATTTGAAATGTGCCAGTGTTTTTATTCACACCCTGCAAATCAAATCAGAATCTGGATTGCAATTTCAATGTGACAGTGTAAGAAAATTATATTCATGAATTCACAGATCTTAAAATAGTTAATTTACTGAACCCTGAAATGGGATTTGGTCTTTTATAAATGTCCCTGAATATATATGCTTCCAATACAGAGCTGAATCGTGTAATTCTTCAGGAATGACAGTGATAGAGAAACATAATACACCTGTAATGCCTCCACAAAATACATATGTTCGCGTACGCACTCTGACATCCCTCCATCAGTTCTGATGTGACTGAGTGGTTTTGATTTAGGAAAGGTCAGACAGTCCCTGTCTGTCTGTCTTTAATGTCTGAGAGCAGCAGTGATGGCGCCCCAGTGCCAGAGGAAGATGCAAAAACATTGTGTTTTATTTTACCAGCCACACACATAGTTAGACACACAGGTGAAGAATATGGGTTCCAGAGAAAAGAGAAGCCACATTTAGGTTCAGATTTTTCTAGTCGATCTCACTACACCAATCACGTAGGTACATTGAAAGAGGTAGTAGACACTGCAATCAACGCTGGCAATAAAATCCGCGGTCTGTGTAAAAATGTATTTTTAAATTCATCAGTCTTAGCCATTCCAGCTGTCTCGCTCCTTTTCTCTCTTTCCTTTCTGCTGTCTGCCATCGTCTCTCTGTCTTTCAGCTTCCTCTTCTCTCTCTGTCACTCCAGTAGTGTAAGAAGAGCTAAAAAAAAAATAGCACTTTAGCACTTACCTATCTTTGCACTGTGTGTGTATAATAGCATGTGCATATGTGCGCACATGCATGTGTGCGTGTGTCCTTTGACAGTTGGGAGAGCATATCTGCTGCTCTTGTTGTCATGGAAACAGTGGGCACTGTGTCTGTGTGTGTGTGTGTGTGTGTGTGTTTTACTGGAGACCCCCCAAAACAGAGCAGAAGGTCTGCTGAGGAGGACCAGGGCCACATTCAGACCTCTGTCTCCCTCTGACTTAATCCACCTCTTCCACTTTTTCGTGTGTCTCTTTGGTTTGACTCCCATCAGTAAATACACCACTGCTGCTCTGGTTTGACTCACTGTTTGATGCCCCAGGCAGGGTCTGAGGAAGACAGATAGGACTGGCCGCTTACCCAGGGCAGGAGCCAGGACGGTGGGGTCAGGTCCAGGGCCACCGGTCCCACCACCACCCTCCCCCTTCCCTGCTCCATCAGCTATCCTCCACCCGCCTTCCATTCCACAATCGCTGTTCCAGCTTTAATTACTTGAGAACAAGTAAAAACATCCTGGACCCGGAGAGAGAGAGAGAGAGAGAGAGAGGGAGAGAGAGAACCAGTGACTGAGTCTGCGATGTGTGTGCGTGCTGCTGTGTGTGCATGTGTGCAAGTCATGGCGTGTTTTGTATGGGAACAAGACATTTATCTCAACAGGGCAATACTGTCCTCCACACAAACACACACAAACACTGTCCCCTTCACACACATCCTGGCCCCGACCAGCCAACCATCCCCACCCTTCTCCTCTCCCTTGCTCCCTGGGTTCCCATCCTCTGGGCTCCCACCCTCCCCCCCTTCCAGGTTCCTTCTGGTTCCTGACCAGCAGGGCTATCTCTGGATGGCCGGTGGTTCCTCTCATTCTGCTGGCCCATTGTGTGGCGAGTTGGGCTGGGCCCTGGGCCCCGGGGGCCGGGAGGGGAGCCAGGAATGGCCTGGTTCCTGTTGCTGTACTAGTTAAAGGAACTGTGGCACCGTTTCCATGAGTCCATCATAGCTGCTGTGAAACTGATTTTAGGGCAATTTGTGTGGAAACTGTTATATTCATGTAAGTCGCTTCCCCCGTTTTGAGAGAACTGACTTTGATAAGGAGAAGTGAGCAGCTGTATTGGACGCGTTAGGTGTTAAAATAACTTAATAACACAATTTGTTCCACAGCTGTGTTTCACATGTAGAAAATGCTGTCAAAAAACAAACAGCTTTCCTCTGGGTCAGGATTCTGAAGAGAGACTCAGAAGCAGGTATTTGCCTACATATCTAGCAGTGGCAGACATTTTTCATGATATATAATGTCATTTTTCAAGAGTCAAGGTGTGCAGGGAGTCATCCATCAGGCCTTCAGAGTCTTTACAATGACTCTTTTCATTTCACGCTAACAAATGTGGACAGCAGCATTGATTAGGATCATTTGGTACCTTATGGCCCAATACGGACTTCATCAGCAGCCAAGCAGCAACAATTATCCACAGCGAGGACAAAGATACTGAGATAAGCAAAGTCCCCTTCTTAAGAACAGCTCACAGTCGGCGCACTTACCCCTCACTGGCTTTGTCAGTGTGATGAAAATACACAATTCAGTGCGCACACGTGTGCCTCAAATGTCTGCACAGGGTGTCCTCTGGTTTTGAAGGAACACACACGCAAACATATTTCATCGCACACTCAGAGCCACAACCGTGGTTTCCTGTGGCAGCTGGAAGTGTGACTTCAGTCCACTCTGCGGCTGCCTTTGAGTTTCTCCCTTTGAGACTCCTGGCTCACTGCGGTGTGGCTCGCTGTAGAGCGCTACACTAGCTAGTGCACTCGGTTAATTACGACTGCCAAGCCAGGCTGTCACAGTGATTCACTATGGGAAGAGAGGGGGTGGGGGTGGGGGTGGGGGGTGAGTTGGCAGGTGTACAGATGTATCGTTAGCGCCACCTAGTGATGCACAGAGAGGAGGATAGCAGGCCTTTCTCAAGACTGGCTTGAAGGGGAGTTGATTTTGACAAACTCCATGTCATTCTGTCTGTATTGCTGCACCCCCCCCCCCCCCCCCCCTTCTTTTTTTTTCTTCTTCGCATCTCTTCTTCTAAAATGTCTCCTTCTGCTTTCCTCTCTCCTCTCCGGCTTCGCGCCTCAATCTTTCAACACCCCAGCACTCCCTTTTTCTTGCTCGCTAGGTTTCTTGGAATGTTTTTTTTTTTTCTTCTCTCTTTCTCCCTGTCGCCACTTCTCCTGCCGTTGTCAGTTGTGCTGTCTCGTGTACTGTTGCAACAAATCAAGCGCTCCATTCATCTCGTGTCATCCGTGTTACAGAGAACTGGAAATGTGCACTCTCTCCCCTCCTCTGTCTCCACTGACAGCCACCTCTCCACTTTATCATGGGTGAGCAGATCAGATTGGAACTGGGCCAAGTCACTCAGTGCTGGATAAATGGAAGGTGGCCGAGAGTGAGGATTTATAGGACTGGTTGAAGTTGCCCGAGCTGGTATGAAGTGGGGTAGAGCCCTATCGTGATCATATGGTTTATTTGCCATTGATCCGTGTGGCACATTGGGAGGAGAATTTAAAATACAGTTCCCCAGACTCTGTGGAGAAAAAAAAAAAGGTTGTCGGCTTTATTGAGAGTTTACTGTCTCCAGCATCTGTGTGCGGAGACATCACATCACGTGTGAGTAATCTGCTGCTATTTTGTGCCTTCAGGTGAGGAAAAAAATGGTTTCTGCATAACCATTAACAACTCTTACGGCAGTTAACCGACTGGTTTGGTAGTGAGAGCAGCTGAGATTGGAAGAATTCAGCAACCCATCCACCCACACACACACACACACACACACAGGCCCGCACACATGCAGGCACCCACAGCAAAAAAGTCATTTGTTCTACCTCATTAGCATGTATTGTGGCGAGCAGGCGTAACACCCTGAAAGGTGAAATGGGTCCGCCATGAATAGCACACCAGTCGGCAGTGGAGAGGAGAGGAAAAGGAGGGGGGAGGAGAGTGAGGGGGGAGGAGGAGGAGGAGGAGGAGGGGAAGAGAGTGTCCAGATGGCTGGGGACCTGCCGCACACACAGGGAGTCTCTCGCTCGCTTTTTTTTCTTTCTTTTTTTTTTCTCCGCTGATTGCACCGTTTCGACTGCACTCGCTTTCACTTGCTGTCTTTCTGCTGCTCCTTCTTTTTCTCACTTCCATCAACACACACACACTCACACAAAGGCCAAGACCATATGTAACCTCCCTTCCTTAAAAGTTGTTGCTCACATGCAGCCGTTGCGCGCGCACACACACATACACATACACACTGTAAGAGGCAAAGTGTGACCAGGAGGCAGAGTGCAGTTGAGTGCAGCCCAGTGGAGCGCCCATTGTGGCCCATTGCACTTCCACACAAGCTGGTGTCCTCTTCTTTCCTCCTCTCCTCCTTTATATCTCTTTCAGCCACCTCGACCTTTCTCCTCATCCATCCTTCCTCCCTGCACCTTGTCTTTTAGGCCTCTTATTTCTTATTTCTATAGGCTCTTCTCTTCTCTTCTCTTCTCTTCTCTTCTCTTCTCTTCTCTTCTCTTCTCTTCTCTTCTCTTCTCTTCTCCCCTCTCCTCTCCTCTCCTCTCCTCTAGTGATACATGGCCGTCAATATACCCCTAATTAAAGGCTTACACGGACTGGAGTTTGTTAGATGCACTAACTGTCCAGCTTAATGTCTGACACATTTTGGACAGATTTCACAGAGCCTCTTTCTTCAGTTTGATGACTGGGGTATGACTACGTTTGATATGCGGTATTGAGACTCTGTTTCTGGCGAGTTACATCAGATTGCAGTACAGCTGAGGCCATCTTTGGTTGATCCTTTGACAGTAAAAGAGGAGCGAAGGAGAGAGAGTCGCAGGGAGGAAGAGTACTGACGTTTGCCCTGATGTTCCCTTTCCTTTTCTCTTTGTATTGTGTGGCGCTGCCAGAATATCTGCTCATTTATCTCCCCATCTGTGTGTGTCTGTGTATCAGTCTCCCAGTCTGTCACTAACTCTCTCCTTCTCTCGTCCCTTTCCTCTCTCCCCACCTCCCTCTCCTCTACACTTTTGCCTCCTCTCCTGTGTCTCTCTCAGACTCTGTCTTCACTGTGAATCAGTAATGGTCTCCACTGGGGTGTAAAACTGTGTAAGGCTCTGTGTATTCTGTAGGCTGTGCACACACACCCACCCACACACACACACACACACACACACACACACACAGACCTGCATATCAATTTTAGACAGCACACAAGCAGGGGTTAGTGGACAAGGAAGACTTGAAGGGAGTAGAAGGTGTGTCTGGGTGTGTGTTGATGTGTTGTACTGTTGCATCAGTCCAAACACAACCCTGTATTTACATGCTTTTGCATCTATGCTCTTTTTGCATATTGAGTACATCTACTTCCTGCTTCCCTCCCATCGCTCACATCGCTCTGTGCTATTAAACCTATACATGCAGAGTGGCCAGAGGCCTGTCTCATGGAACCTCAGTGTGCATGTGCGTGTGTGTTTGTGAGAGAGAGAAAGAGAGCATTTTGTGTGTGTGTGTGTGTGTGTGTGTGTGTGTGTGTGTGTGTGTGTGTGTGTGTGTGTGTGTGTGTCTCTCACTCCATCACCCCCACTATTCAAGTCCACCTCATTGACTCATCATTGAGTGGGCCCTCCAAAGCTCTATTGAGTTTATCAAGTCTTCCACAAAAAAGTCACTCCCATTCTTTCTTGTTGAAGCCAACTACCCCCCCTTACACACACACACACACACACACACACACACACACACACACTCACACTGATACTGGCTCCATCCCACACAAAACAGCATTGACGCTTCAATGAAATCTCCTTAGCAAAACGTTTTCTCCTCGTCAGGATTGTGTGGCCATTCAGTTTGTTAATGCGCCTCTATGAGGAGAGCCTTTTATTTGCCTGTTTTGAATTTAAGCACATATATTAACCCATACACCGAGAATGACTCTTTAATAGTCTGAATAGGAGGTGAATGGGGGGGGGGTAGGAGGTAGGAAAGGAGACGTGAGGAGGGAGATCTATGCTCGGGGATTCAGCAAGCTCACTTAAAGCCACAGTGTTGAAGCTTCTTGACAAGTTGAGTTGTTTAATACTTGCATAAAGTAAGCCCATGATGCTCATTCACAGACACACTCGCACACAGAGAGCGTAATTTTACACAGCACGACTCATATCCCCTACAATTGTAAATGTGGTATTTGCAATGCGAGAGCCTCAAATGTATTTGTCCCTTTTTAACAAAAGTGTCCAAATGGCAGGGGATGCCATTATAACAAACAGGTGAAATTATAGGTATTACAAAACGTAGACCAATGCAAACAATCATCACTATTTGGCCGTGGAGTTTTGCAAAGCTTTTGTTGCTGTCAGTTGGATTATGTGTTTTGGCAAGCCTCTCACTAAAGTATTTGTTTGCTTGCCTACGTCTGTTGCTGTTATTACATGTTTTTGTTGCGGATGAGATGGTGAAAGTGGGACTGATTCCAGGCAATCTGGGAGGAGAGAGGAGTGAGAACAAATGACTTGAAAGGAGGCTGCGGCATCCTGCAGCATCGCGCTTCCACACATATGCGATGATTTTACTGGAGCTGTGAGCCAATAAATCCTTATCAGGTCAAAAAAAAAAAAACTGTACTCACTATATATCCACTATCTAGACTGTTCACATAGCTTGACTGGCATGGACTGGCAGTGGTTAGCATGGTGGGCCTTCCTGGCACTAGGGTTGAAAATAATCAATAGCAGATCTTTGATTACAAGGTGGGATATGAAGTTTGTGAAGAACTCAATCCACTGTATCAGTGTCTGATTATGAAAGGAAACAGGAGCTTAAAGAGAGAGACTGTGAATGTATGTGAATGTGAGTCATTTTAGGGGCCACAAGTCTCAGGGGAGCTGGTGGAGCTATTGCTGTTGTTTATCAGTGCACACGCACACACGCACACACACACATTCTCTCTCTCATCTGTCTCTATCTCATCTCTCTTGCTGTCTTATTATATGTCTTTATCCCTTTCTCTCTCTCCTCCATTACTGGCATTTTAAGCAGCTCACTAGGGAACATGAGGCTTGTTGGCTTGCAATAATGTTAAGATGCTTTGTCTTTCATCCTCACTGTTGTGGGCACACACACACACACACACACACACACACACACAAGCACACACTCACACAGAAAGGGAGGTAAATGCAGTTAAAAGGAGGATCAGGGGAATTTTGGTGCCATTTTTTTTATTTTTGGGGGGTTTTTTTTGTTTTGTTTTTTTGTCGTCTACCCTCCTGAACCAGAGACGTGGTGCATGAGACTGTGTGAATGTGTGTGCCAGTGTGTGTGGGTGTGCGTGTGTGCAGATGCCTGCAAGCTGACAGGGAGTGAAAGCCCAGACATATGTTAATCAGATGTTGTGATGATGGCAGAGCAGAAGGAGAAAGCGAGAGAGAGAGAGAGAGAGAGAGAAAGAGAGAGAGAGCACCGGAGGGAGGAATGAGGGGTGAAAAGAAGCGCAGAGCTTTTAAAAGACCGAGTGAGAGCAGAGAGAGAGAAAAAGGAACCATGCAGGAGGAAGAGGGGAGGTATGTAGAGAGAAGAAATGAGGAGGAGAACAGAGAAAATGACAGGAAATGGTGCAGTGATTCATTTTCTAACGGCAAAAACCACTGCCGAGAATCGATCCAATCCATTAGTTTACCTGAACGGATCCACACTATAAGTTTGAGGTCACTGAACAAGAATGATAAATGTTTCCTGTTGGTGCTGGATACATTAGCCATACATAGTGTGAGTTTTTCTTTTTTTTTTTTTTTTTCTTAGATTTTAGCAGAACATAGTTAGCTTGTTTTAGCCTGGTAGTCACATCTGATATCTGCCTACGATATCATGTAAATGAAGCTGGGCAATAATTCAACATTAAAGCTGCTATAATCGTTATTTTTATATTAACAATGGATAAAATATCTACATGAAAAGTCAAGGGAAAAAAATAATTTTTTGGTATAATAAATCTTCAACCTCAAAATTATTATCACTGTGATTGTTTTGTAAAGATGATGTCGTCCAAATCAAAAGGTTTTGTCTAATGTAATTGAAAATCTATAGATATATATATTTTTAAATAATTGTGTTACATTATTTTGAATATATTTCCTATATTTCTTTTCAGCATCACTATGTAGGGACCAATATATAGCATATAGGATGTGAAGCTAGTACAAAGGTTTGTACACATGTGGCTCAAGAAACAGATGAGACAAAGAGAAAGAGAAATAGAGAGAAATAATTAGAAAGAGGGGGAATCCATGAGAGAAGAGTAGAGGAGAGGAGAGGAGAGGAGAGGAGAGGAGAGGAGAGGAGAGGAGAGGAGAGATGTGGGGCATTTCCACTCAGGAGGGTTCAGAGGGGGGCAGAGAAACAGCAGACGGCTGCTCCAAATGGATTTTCCGTGTTTGTAATGAGGCTACTTCTTCTGCTGCTGCCAGAGCATGTGGTGTTTTTGGGAGGAGGTTGGATGGAGAGAAGGACAGAGAGGCGAGCAGAGATAGAGGAGGATGAGTGGTGAAGACGAGTGGAAGTCATAAAAGGAGAGCAGTTAGGGCAGAGAGAAGGGAGCACTGGGAGGAGGCAGGCGACTCCAGGAGAAAGAAGCCGTGGAGAATAGGAACAATGGTGGAGTGATGTGGTGTTCAAACATGGATCTCTCTGATGGTGTTATGCAGTTGCTGGCGGCAAGAAGGGACGAGGTGAGGCTGGTTGGTGGCAGAAACAGAATCAGTTATTGCAGGTAGTGGTGGCCAGTGAGAGGGAAAGGAATAAATGGAGCAAGGGGTGGGGGGGGGGGGGGGGGGGGGGGGCTGTTGCATCCTAGAGGAAAGTAATAGCTTGGTGCTATTCCAAGGCTGGAACTGTTAAACTGTGACATAGGAATAAGAATATTAAGATAAATGGAACACCATATGGAAAAGTATAATGATTCTCATCAATACTGTGTTCAGCAAATGAGCTAATGGCCTAAATCACATCACAACAACAACAACAACAACAACAACAACAAAAAGGAGATTGGATTGGTGTAGAATACTCGTGTCTCTCCTTGGCCTTCATTTTCAAACAGTGGTTCAGAGGGTTTAAATGAGAAACATATGAGGGAGAGCTTCACCCAAGGCAAAAGTCTGGTGAAGACAGTGACCTGTTTTAGCTTTTCTTTGATGTGAATTCCACGGTTCTGAACTCATATTACCTCCCCACTTCTCTTCTCCTCCTCCTTTTTATTTTCTCCTCTCCTCTCCTGTCCTCTCCTCTTTCTGTTTCACTCTTTTGTTCTCATTTTCACTCTCTGCTCTAAAGAGCACTGTGTAATATGACTTCTCACTACATTTTGTTTCTCCATTTTTCATCTTTCTCTAGGTCTCCTGTGATGTATTCAGTGTAAGCTGATGGTTTTTATATGTGCACTCCTGAGCCTATATTCAGTGCATACACTTGTTCCAGTATGAGTAACCCACTTAAGGACACCTCTTGTGGTCCCTCATCTCATCTGTATATCTGATGGGGAGTGACTGGGCAAAAAAAGAGGAAAAGGAGGCTTAAAAGAGAGCTTCCGTGGGACCCTCGCTGTCTAGTTTAATTCCAGGTAACGTGAAAAAGACCTGTCAAGCGATGGCACATCTTAATCTTATATGCCATGATATAAAATAAATACGTGTAAAGTGTCAGTACACAGGTGGTCATGATATAACTCAGGGATCTCAGGTTTGGAAATTCATCCAATGTGATGAGACATGAGGAGAGAATGCGAGGAAGCGAGGAGAGGGACTGAGAGTTTCTGAAAGCAAAAACAAGGGCAGAGAACGAAGCAGAGGGAGAAGTCAGAGGCAGCTCACAGATGGTGAGCTGTCAGTGGCCGGCTGTGCGTCCGAGTGTGCGTGCGTGTGTATGTGTGTGCGCAGTGTTCATACCATGCATATTTGTGCACGCCGCATGTATGTGGAGAGCATGTCTGCCCTTGCTTTCTTGTGTGTATCCGTGCGTGTGTGTGTGTGTGCCCTCTGAGCTGAGGAGAGGTACAGTACGTGCGGCAGAGCTGTTCTTCCCAGATGGCACTGGCAAACAGACATTGCAAGGCTGGCAGAGTTGGCACAGCTACGCAGTGCACAGTTGGCACTGCCAGCCACCATGCTCTCCCCTGTGCACTGGGGCGAGGGTACCTGCTGCCAGCCACCTAAGCTCATTGACTGAGTAGCAGGCTGTCTACCAACTGACTTATTCACTTGGTAAAGTTTCCTTGTCTTTTGTTTAATCCTTAGAGAGCGTCCTTTCACCCTGAATGAACATCAAGCCTCCTGATTGTTCAGAATCAGCACTTCCTCAGCTGCAGCTAATGAAAAGACACGGAGTCAGAGCATGAAGCGGCATCATATCCCCTTCACAGGAATTCACATCACACCTTGAGCGTTTTAAACGGTCGCCACTGTACACAGCTGCAATGTAATCACATTCTGTTGACTCGATTGTTCCAGCAAGAGCTTTCATGTCTTAATTTCTTTGTCAAATCATTAAACAGTGATGTGTCTTAACACACGGCTATGATCGTGCTGATCTATAGGCCTCCACTGGCAGGTTGCCAGCACTGGAGGCTTTCCAGCTGAACGCCTTGATGTTTTCTCTCTGTGTGGTGAGAAAACAAGCAGATACATACAAGGTTGAATAGCTACCGAGGATAAAGGACCATATTAGTAAGTGTTTGTGTGTGTATTTGTGTCGGGCAGATGCACAGGAATGCATATGCCTGTCTGTGTGTGGGCTTTGGTGATATGGGAGTGGTGGTGACGATGTGTGTGTGTGTGTGTGTGTGTGTGTGTGTGTGTGTGTGGGTGGGTGGGTGGGGAGAGTGGACTTTATACTTCCCATGCCTTAAACAGGAAGTGTAAACTAAGCACAGATGTGTGTGTGTGTGTAACTGCAGTCCTCCGTTAAGGGTATACTGTGCATAAGTGTGTGTGTGTGTGTGTGTGTGTGCGCGCGTGCGCATGCCTCTGAGGAAGCAGCTGTGCAGGCGGCAGCATGCGGAAGGTCGGGAACACTTAAGCAGAACCAAGACTGTGTGTGTGCGTGTTTGTGTCTGCATGTGTGTCTCTATTCTGGAGCATATGTGTGTTTGTGTGTGTGTTCCTGTGTTCTTCCATGTTTGTGTGTATGCAGGAGGAGGGGGGGGGGTTATTTTGGCCACCCATCTGTGCTAGGCTATTTCGCTACTGTTTCTGCAGGCACACACAGTCACACACATACACAGACACACACACACACACACTCAGAGTGCTGTGCCAGGCAAGCTGTTCACTAGCTGGCGCTGGCAACGCTCCAGAGAGAGTGGTGGCATCCATCTGTAGCACTGGAGAGCGGTTAGGCTGTGTGTCTGAGTCTGTGTGTGAGTGTGTGTGCTTGTGTGTGTGTGTGCTTGTGTTTATGCCGCAGAAGAACAAAACAATGGGACTGTCGCGATGATGCTATTAGTAATATCGGTGGTGGGTGTGGGGACAGAGTTCAGAGTTGCGCTGGTTGAAAAGCTGCTGTTGTTTGATGGAGAGTGGGAGGTGGATGTGGGAAGGTCGGTGATCTGAAGCACCTCCTGCAGAACAAAGACGGCAACATGTGTCCCACAGAGCAGAGTTAAACTTTCATCAAGTCTGAGCAAAGTTTTTACTGTTGTGGCTACTGAGGGCTAAAAACAGACAAGAAAACAAAGTGACACTGCCCACACGAGTGCGAGAGATCACAGCATTATCACTGATCTTTATTAATACGTTTCAGGTGACATTAATAGGTTAAGTTAAACAGCATGTATAATGTTGCAAATACAAGGCTCATCAATTTCTGCTTTTTTCCAGTTTCCCCTGAAAAGACAAGAATTTTCTAAAATGATCAGTTTTCTGACAAAACAACATTTGTTTTGTTTCCAGCTGCAGAAAGACACTGCTCATTGCCACTTATAGGAAAGTGGCTCCTTTTGCAGTGAGGACGACTCAGAAAGTGTTTTGGCTCAGAAAGTGAAGACAAAAAACAATCAAAAAGTCGTTCATTTATATAGTATTGGAAACCTTCGTCTTTGTATTATTTTATGTATATTATCTTATGACCTGCTCCATACGTTTGGTAATATTTAAACCAAATACAGATTAAAACAAAAAACAAAAAAACACTTATAGCCTACTGAATAAAATGCATAGAATCCAGAAAGCAAGTCCATATTGGACTCGTCTCTGTCCCTAATGTTTCAGAGGTCAGTGTGTGTCAAAGCTTTGTTGTGAACTGGTATTATTGCCCATGTTGAGATGCTCTCATGTGTGTGTCAGTGGACTCAGATGGCTCTGAGCTGAGCCAGTGAAAGGTGAAACAATGAGAGGAAAGAGCCCAGGAGAAAGTGTGTAATGGTTACATGAAAGGAGACAAAGACACATTGCTGACCTGGACTGGTCATGGTGGTAGTGTGTGTGTGTGTGTGTGTGTGTGTGTGTGTGTGTGTGTGTGTGTGTGTGTGTGTGTATGTGTGTGTGTGTGTGTGTGAGAGAGAGCAGAGGCCATTCCTCTGTCGTCTGCGTCTCTAGCCATACTCTACTTTCTGCCACTCAGAGCCATTAGCAAACTATGGTCACCATATCTCACACACACACACACACACACACACACACACACACACACACACACACACACACACACACACACTGTGTAAGCCTGGAAATGCCCTGATGCGAGGTCACACCAGCCTCCACTCTCTGGATCCCTGCTCACCAGATGTGACTAAGACCCCGTTTTTAAACATCTTCTCCTGCAGGGGAAGGGAGGGAGGGGTGGAGGAGGCGGAGAGGGAGCGTAAAAAGAAGAGAGAGTAGCGGTTTTCAGAGGAGGGGCATTGAGGGGTAAAGGGTTTTTTTTTCAGTGTTGCAAATCTGGTTCTACTTAGCAGAGCCCTGGAACACATTTCATAAATTGCAGACATATTTTTTCGGAGCGGTTTTGGGGCAGATAGTTAACCGGCAGTAATTTCCAACACATGGCAGCCGTCATGTGATATTTTGAAAACACCAGGCAGACGGGTTGTTCCCTCCCCCACCGCCCCCCCCAGGAACCCTCCCTCCCTTACTGTTAGCCTCTGCCCTCTTTTTTCTGTGCTCGTCCTCTGCCTCTCCTGTTTGATTTCCCCATCTGTCTCTCACAGGCATTTGTTATCTCTCGTTTTCAGCCCTTCTCTTCAGCGTCCTCACCTTCCCTTTTCCTACCTCTTCCTTCTTTCTTGAACTCAGTTCTTCCACTTTCGTTTCATCCTTTCATCCCTGTCTGTTTTTCTACCCATCGCAGAGAATAACAGCACCTTCACTCCATCACTCCATCCGTCCACCAGTCCTCCGTCCTTCCTCTCTCCACATAAAAGATAACTGACATGTAAAACACGAAGGCCTTTACTGTCTGTTGAAAATTGATTTTGCTCCTGAAGACGGGGATGTGCTTTCTTTTAGCATGGAAACACGCACACACACACATACACACACACACACACAGATAGAAATGGGCTGCAGAGAGATGCTTCCATCCAGCTTAAGGGGGCACAACAGGCAAAAAGATACAAATTGCCACTTGGGCGTGTGTGTGTATCAGTGTGTATCAGTGTGTTTGTGTTTATCATCAGTGATTTTAAATTGTGCTTGTGCTATGAGGGTCAAGCAGTTCATAGAAGGTTTTGGGTATGAGTGTGTTGCTTGTGCCACTTTGTGTTTATAGATTCCCACAGTGACGTTGTTGTGTTATCTTGCATATGCTGCAACAATATTATGCCACACAGCATATATATATATATATATATATATATATATATATATATATATATATATATATATATATATATATATATATATATACATATATACATGTACATTATAACAAAGGCAAGAAAGGTAACCGATTGGCTGTGTGTGAAGCTTAGGAAAATAAAGCCATGTGTCACCAGCATTAGGATGTGTGTAGAGTGTTTTGTGTGAGTCGTCCTCTGCTGGCATCAAGTCCTGCCTGGGAAAACACCCAGATCCATTTGGGTTCACTTGGCCCTGTGTCAGCATGGCATCAGAAATGAACCAAACTGTATACAGAAAGCAATTTTCAATAGGCTGGCTTCCATCAAACAGACAAACAGAGCTCACCAAGGCTTACATCAGATTTATATCGCGGTATGTCCCCCCCAGAAAGCAACATTTATATTATTACTATGCTGTCATGTTGTTAATGGTAATGTTAAACCAGCTTTATTATTTTTTATTAATAAACATCACTTTCAATAGAGTTTTCTAAATACGTCGAGCCCGGCATGGCCCTGCTGTGGAAAAAATAGTAGCAAGTTTCAGTTCAGATATTCCTATAATAACGGCAAACTCTTCCTCTTGCTATCTCGCTCTGCCACACTGTACATATCCTCATGTTTTCTTTACCTTTACCTCTCCCTGACCCTCTTCTTTCCTCCCTCCGCTCATTTTCTGTATTTTTTTTCCACCACCCACTCCCATCGCCTGTCTTTTCTTTTACAAGACCCTGTAGGTTAATTTTGCCTGGCAACAAGATGTGGCAGGAATCGGTTCGATTTGAGAGGACGTGTAAGGGGCACTGTGAATCATTTTTATTGTTCCTTAACACTTGCTTCCTCTCTCTCTCTCTGCAACAGAGACCTTATTTCAACAGATGGGTAAAACAGACATTACTATAAATCAATTTTTTGAAAAAGAGTGAAAGACTTCTAATGTTATACACCACATATGTTTTATTGTCCAGTGTGTGTGTGTGTGTGTGTGTGTGTGTGTGTTTGTGTGTAGTCTAAGGTGTTCTGCAGGATTTGTATGTTTAGTTTATGTATTTTTGTGTTTGTGTGCATATGTGCAGGCGTGTGCGTGTTAATGTTTGTGTGATGGAACAGATGGCGTTCAGACCTTTGTGTGCGACTGAGAAATCTCCTTATGTCTTTGCTGGCTTGACAAAGTGTAAACACACGATGTTACACTGAGAGAAAACTACAGATATGGTGAGAAATGCAAAGCACTGTCGACGCTGATCAGAAGCAGATCTGTTTGCTCCAGTGCTGTGATCGTAACATCACTTTTACTATTACACTCGGGCACTACGGTAAGATAGCACCATGATTTAAGGTGAAATAGATGCAAGGCAGACTTAAAACCCAGAATGATGATAAAAGGAAAACACTGCAGTTTCTCACAGTTTGTGTTGTATTATCAGTTAATATAGAGCAGACTTTCATCTAAAATAGGACAAATATGAAGGACTTCATGTCCTTTTTTTCCTTATGATACAAATATTCCATCACAAGCTAACACGGTGACCTTTAACCTCAACATTCCTCCAGTATTAACTGGTCTCAGGGAGACACTCCTACCTTACTGGCAAGCCATTTTTCAGATAACCAATTCCCACATGTCAACAATATGACTGGAGAAGAAAAATGTAATGATATTCAGATTAGTGGACCACATTAAACTCTAAACTGCTTCACCAGCTGGTCAGTCAGGAAAACATTAGGTGGTGCCAGCCCACAGAAAAGTGTGTTTTTTTTTTATTTTTTTAATAGCAGTTACTAATGACACAAAAATGTCTGTTATTAAAGACTTCCTTGTTTTTCCATCCACTTTGATTTGATAGACTATGAGTCTGCCAGGAGCATCCAACATCAAAATACACATGAGGAACGAGAGAAACTTACATCAGTGAGTTAAGATTTACCAGACAACTAGAGGAGCACCATGTACCATGTAAAGTGATGATATTTTCATCGAAGGCATAAAGAATAATTGGTGAATAACATCCTCAGTGCTGGCGAGGAGAAGCCATATCACTCTGTGGCCAAAAGTCTTTGCCTCATTTGCTGTAATTTTGCTGGAAAACGAGGTGAAGCAGCAGCCACCAGTGAAAAGGAGCCTTCAGGAGCCTTCTCCTCTCTTCCTCACAGTGGAGGAAGAGAGGAGAGAGGGAAAGAAGGGTGGGGCCGTATGGAGAAAACGAGAGAGCGAGAGAGAGAGAGAAATAGAGAGAGGAAGAGTGAGAAAGAGAGGAAGAAATGGAAAGAGAAATAAAAGAGAGAAATCCAAAGGGACACACTGGTGGTGGTGGTGGTACAGCTCTCCTCTGCATCCTGCTTCTGCTTCTCTGAGGGAAATAAATTAGATGATGGAAATCGGATCTATGTGTGCGAGAGAGAGAGAGAGAGAATAAAAGAGAGAGTTGCGTTGTGTTGTTTGCTTGCAGTGTACACATGCATCCTTGCAGCTGTGTGTATGTATTTGTGTGTTTGTGGGTTTGCGGTAGGGCGTTGCATCCATACATCTTCTTGACAAGTGGGTGGAGTTTGATGGGACATGCTCTGCATATTGTTCCATCTGGCTGCCGATGAATCCGTGTGTGTGTGCGTGTGTGTGTGCGTGCATGCGTGGTGTGCATGGTGTAGAGGAGGGGATGATGGAAAGAGAAGAGGGGTTACTACACTTGCATACCGATAGATCCCTCTTGTCTCACTGTGTACGCCGTCTGAATCTCAATCGTCCCACCTGTCCCTCAGCTGTGTTCTTTAACACATCCGTCCTCTCATTCTCTCCATTTTTATCTCTCTCTTGTGTCTGTCCCCTGCTCCCTCTCTCCACATCTGTGCCCAACACACAGAGCAATCACCACGAGCCACCATCACACCATCTCTGTATCGCTTCATCTATTCCATTACCTATCTGTCCCGCTCCCTCTCTTCACACATTATTGCGTATATATATATATATGTGTGTGTGTGTGTGTGTGTGTGTGTGTGTGTGTGTGGGTGTGTGGGTCTAACACACCTGGAGGCACCATTTTGCACAGACATTGGTATGTTGTGGACATTACTGCTCAATTCACAGGCTTCCTGCAGCTTCAGTGCCTCACGGTTTTCACCTCAACACCTACAAATCAATGTGTGCGCTGAAGGTATTATGCATGTGTAGATTATGTATTTGCCTGTATGTATGTGTGTGTGTGTGTGTGTGTGTGTGTGTGTGTGTGTAGGGCATTAGTGGGTCACCCTATATGCATTTTTCCATTTAACTCCATAATGATGATATCTTATGTCTGACTAATACAATCTTGTGCTCACACAGGCGCCAGCGCAACGCAAATTGTTTATGTCACAGCCTCCAACTCTCGAAAATTCACCCAGCGTGATTGAAATCCATTGTCGTTGTGAAGAATGGGATTTGCCTGTGTGAAGTACTCTCGAGTGGCATATTACTGCCACTGTTATCACATCATTTTCTGGGTCTCCAACTGTACGATCACAGCGCACACATACACTCATTCAGACGCGTACATACACACGGAGGCAATTCTAGCTTATGAAGTGTGTAATGGAGATTGTTTGACTCTATCTCCTGATGACAGACTTTAAAGTCATCCTAGTCTCTATGAATAATCTGGAATAGCAAGGTTGGGCAATGTTGTCCTCATTTCGCAAGGTGATTTGAATGCGAAATGACCTCCCAGCTTTGTGTGCGATGATGAAATGTATAAGGGTTTGATATAACATTGTATTTTTGCCTTGAGTTGTGGGTTAGCAAAGTCCTTTCTGTAACATATTGAACTGCTTCTCAGGGACCACGTTCCTCCTAGATATCATTCATTGCAACAACCTTGTTTTAGGCGAGTGATGTAACTTGCATGTAACCTTAGAAAAGGCGTGTATCGCAAGTCAGCGGGGGGATAAAATCTCCTTTCTTTGAGCTTGGCTGAAAGAGGGTACAAGTGAAGGGGAGAGAAAGGAAAGAAGGAAAGAAAGCAAGATTTTGCAAACATTGAGGATCACGGACGATGCAAACGGGTGATGTAAGTGTGAAGACATCCGAGTGAGTGGCAGGTAGTTGTCCAGGGTTTTGCCTCATTTCTAGGATCGCTCTGTGAGACAGAGGGATATATTGTAAAGAGATTACTGAAGTTACAAACAAGAGCAATTCCACTTTGTTGTTTTACCAGAGACCCTCTGAGAGCTCTGTTTGGAGAGATGTGAGGGCATATTCAAATTCTTAAGCCTAAAATATGGTGGTTTATAGCAGTGGTTTCCAACCTGAAGTCACCCAGTGGATCAAAAGATAAATTTGAAATACAGTAGGAAACTTTTCTTAAATCTTTTTTTTTTTCTTGTGGAATGTGAAAGTCTTCTACAAACTATTAAACCGAAACAGACGGAGGAAGGGTACATCAGAGCTCACAGCTCAAAGACATATGCAACCTGTGATAGAGAGGTGGGAGCGGGCACTGTTAGCCAAAAATGGTGGGAACCACTGATTGACACCAAAAGATTTCTGACCACACAGGATGCTAACAGCGCTTTGCTATTAGTGTAATCCTGACTGTGTATAGACAAAGCAAATTCCACCTCATCCCTCACGGGAGCACATAATTCAGTCAGATATCAGTGTAATTACCGTCGACACGTACAATATGAAAGCTGGATAACAATGTAGCAGGTACATTTAATGAAGTACCACTCCAGCCCCGGTATTCTCCTGGGTTTGAGTCTCATTCAGGAGTCCTGTATTACAAATATTTGCACTAAGAGTTCCTTCATGATGCTCGATATAAAACCATGCACCAAGTGGCTGTTGTGAGACATTAATCACTGTCATCCATACACATGATCGTCAATAGGTTTGGCACCTCTGCCTGCACGGAGCGCACAAATGAATCAACACACATTTGGGAGGCTCTTCCCTTTCTTTATAGCTAACAGCAGCCTCTTCAACACCCATCCTCATCCTCTTCAATCCATTAAATCCTGGACAACAGCACTTCTGAGAAGTCATAAAGTGAGTTAGACAAAGTCAAAGCACTCATCACCCTTTTCCATTAAAGCTCTGCACATCGATACCTGTCCAGTCTTGGAATAACATCCATCAGCTGGCCGCAGATCTGCTGCTTTGCCTACAGTGTGCAGCTGATGGGGCAGTAACAGGGCTAATAAATGGACAATAGATGTGCATTAAGTTCAGCCATCAAGTTTTAACAGATGTGTTAGACTGGAGCAGACGTCTGACTTTGTTTTCAAGGTTGTTTAAGAACGCTTGTTCTTTTGGAATTGAATTATGCATGAAGTCGCTTGCTATTGTTCAGCCCTGCTCTGTTGCCGTAATAAAATGGAGGCTTGTCGGACTGTTGTCTATACATACATTTTTTTTCTTTTAGGTATTTGCTCATGAAAATGGAGAGCACACAGTCATGTGTGTTTTCGGTTATGTGCTTCCCTTGTAAGATGCATTTTTATTTTTCCCAAAGACTGGGTAAATTACCTCGTGGAGGGAGTATTGCTATTGATTCAAGTGGCATAGTAATTGCTGAGTGAATGGTTGGGTGCAGCCCTTGTTGGTTAGTATGAAACCATTGATTTTATTCTGCTGATATGCTTTGCAGTGCTCTCAATCAAATCAGAAACAGAGAAGATGCTGTTTATAAATTATAAAATGCATGGGTTTGTGTGTATATGAGAGAGTGAGAGGGAGAACATGTTATCGCCGGGATGTATGTGTATGTGTTTGCCGTGTGCATGGATTTCACACTAATTCATTCTTTATCCTTCATCTTCTTCACCTGGGGGACTGCAGATGAGTTTCAAATGCTTTCAGGGTTTATGTTTCTCTCATCTCTACCCGACGACTGCCATCCAATGATACCACTGACCCAGGTGTTAATCCCCAATTACAGGCCTGTAACCAAACTCATCTTTCCATGCTGCCGCAGGGCCCGTGGTGCCATGCAAGAGTTCAGGTGGATCTTGAGTCCAGACTTTTGTGGGGGGGGGGGGGGGGGGGGGGGGGGGGGGGTTTCTCCCTCGTGTGTTTCACTTGGTGCTTCAAATTGACTTTTTAAAGTTTTTAATGTTTTTATATTCCTTTTAAATGAATAACTCCCCAAGGAATAATGTTCCAGCCGTCTCTTTAAACACCTGACTTTGTTATAAAATTAGAAAAAAAAAATAATTATATCGTCTTATTTGTACCCTAGGGATTCCAAATTGCATCTTGGTGATGTGAGTAATTTACTCGTCTTATTTCCCTATCTAGTCTCAAAGATTAATGTAATTATAAGCTGATTTGGATCCTAATTTGATGTCCTACTATCTAACAATAGATCATGTGAACTGGGCCAAAAATTACCACACAATTACAAAAGGCAATATACAGAGCTATGGAAAGCCTGAGCTCAAAGATCCATTGAAACAGGATAAGTACAACCATGTGTGATACAGTGACTTCTCTGTATTTAACTTGGGCTTGTTAAGTATATACATGTAAAGTCTTTGTGTTTGACTGGAGAATGATGAATTACCTTGGGTCCTGTCACCCGGCCGTCTTTTTTAATGACCTTGTATTTTCAGAGATCATATTTTAGGCAGGCATACAGGATATGATAGCTGGCAGCCAGAGGTAAGACTATATGTTTCCACTAGCTATTCTGCTATATCCTGAGTTTATAAAATAAATAGTCAGATCCAGACTTTTTTCAGTGGTGAAATTAGAGTAGTAACCCTTTCTTAGTCTGGCCAGGTTGGGGGGGGTGGAGAGCGAATGTGTGTGTGTGTGTGTGCGTGTGTGTGTGTGTGTGTGTTTGTGAGTGTGTGTGGGAAGAGGTAGAAGAGAGAGAAAGACGCAGACAGTTACCAAATGTGTAGCAGAGTGGGTAGACAGTTAAAGGTTTGGGCAGTCACTCTGTGCTCCCTGTCCTTCCATCATATTGACTCATCTTTCACCACCATTCCTCTATTCTCTGCTTTCCTAATCACTCGGCTTTTTTCCACTAATCTCTACTCTGTACCCATTCATGCTGCTCCCCTGCAATTTATCCCTCTTCCCTTCACGTCATTCCAATCCTCCTTTTCTAAGCTAAAGCTTAGTGTGAGTCATTGATAAACTTACATTAATAAATTTGTTTTAACAGTAGAATTGAATAACCCAACCCAAACCTTAACATGTAAGTGATTCATCCCAAGCTGGAACTGTCCATCTAACTCTAAAAGCTTAAGGCTCCGGGTCTGTCGTGTTCTGGTTCTCAGGCCTGGTCTAAATCTCCCAGTACATTCCTAAAAGTCATCCAGACTAAATGCTAGTGTGCTGGGATCCAGATAATTCCCACCTTCCCAGTGACTTTATCAGTCGACCCCTCCTAGGACGGCACCAGAGAGTGCGTAGTTTGGAACAGTCCGCCTTGGTTAGCAGGGAGGAGTGTGACCTCTGTCTGGGGAGGGGATGTGATGGGTCTTTCCCTTTGTTTTCTCTCCTCCAGCAGCGTTTGACTGTATTGGTTTGGATCTTTTTGCCTTGAGGATCTTTGGAAGATACTGGTGTCTCAAGAAATCTACAGTTTCATGAGACCCCAGACGGTTTGCTTCATGGAAAGCTGTTAAAAAAAAAGTGAATCCTTTTTTGAATATATCACAGTGCTTCGTTTTAAACCTTTAAAGCCTCCTGAACGTGTCACTGGTCATGACACTTGTGTAATTGTGTATTTACATCTTGAATATGTCTTGCGGCAAGCTTGATTGCTTCATTCGCTTCCGTCTTATTCCGTCTGCTTATTTCTCCAAAGGGTCAACAAGTGGAAAAAACAAAACTGAACTAAACGTTCAGCCTGGAAATGGAGCTATGGAGCGGGCTGTGTTCAGAATTTCAGTGACATCTCCATCTCTCCCTCGCCTGGCTGCTAAAGCCGAGCTAGCGTGACTAAAGTACTTAGTCACAGTGCACCTCGGCAGCATCGAGGCAGAGTGCTACTGAGGCTCGGGCCTAGCTAACAGGCTTAGGCTGCCCTGTCTCTCTCACATCAGTATTTTTGCTTTCATTTTGCCTAAACTTAACACTATGGATCCAAACAGCAGGCACAGAGGAGCACTAACATTTTTGCAGTCTGTAGTGTATATACTTTACACGCTTGACTACACAAACATTGAGGGGAAATATGCAAATAAACGTAGTTACATGTAAAATATAGGATTATGTAACAGCGTGCGTGTTCATCATGCAAAAACACACACGCTAAAACACACGCCAGGATCTTTGGTGTCCCTGCAATGGGAAGAATGTGTGACAGGGACCACCCTGTTTCTGGAACGTGCACCCTCACCACCCCGATTACAGAGTCTGTGTGTTTGCGTGTGAATGCCCCCACTGTGCTTGTGCGTGCCTTTAAGTCAAGGTACACGCAATCCCTCAATGATTATAGCTATACAGTATGTTTCCGATGTCACAGATAGTACTTTTGTTTCCCTTGTGGCTCCTCCCTTCCCTCCTTCTCCCTCTCTCCTTTATCTTTTCACCCTCCACCTTCCTCTCTCTTCCTCTTTTTTTTTTTTTTTTTTTTTATAGTTTCCCCTTCACAATGTGCCACAGAGACGGTTGATAACAGTCTATTGACTCTGTGATAGGCTTGTTGCTGCTGTTGCTGAGAGAAGTTGTGTATCTGGGCTCAGCCCTCACGCCACTGCAGGACTCTGATAATGTCTTGTTGCTGTTCTCATACATGATACGGTCGGTTATCTGCTGAGCACAAAGCAACTGAATTAGGTGAAAATGGGCGTGTAATCAAAGAAAATGTTTTGTTTTTGATGGATGTTTTATCTCAAGTAGAGTCAGTACAATCCAGCTGTTTTTTCTGCTAATTTTCAGGTGTGTTGTCGTTTCGAGTGTCATAGAACGTCAGAGGTGAAATACAAGTTAGTTTGTGTCTGTTTTTGAACTGAAATCACTTCATTGACTTGTTGGTTGTCTGCTGTGTCCCCTTCCTGAACAGATGTGGATATACTATCCAGAGATACAAGCATTTGGGCAGTGTGTGTGTGTGTGTGTGTGTGTGTGTGTAATGAGCACTGCAGTCGTTAGCAGGGGAGGGAGGGGTGTTGTGTCGCCGTTCTGTACAGCGGGCATGCAGGATGGCACAGATGGTGGTGGAATGAGACCCGTACTCGCTGCAGATTTACGCTCCTCTCTCGGGCGTCTGTCTGTGTGTCTCCTTTCTCTCCCTCTCTCGTTTCTCATTTGACAGTCAGAGCATGTGCATCAGTGTCATTGTTGCAAGACACACAGACGTATGATGTGGCGAGCCATCTATTTCCAGATCTAGCCTGTCTGGTGCACCTCACAGGAGCTTTGTTATCACATTAAATCCCGCCACTGTTTATGTGCGACACAGTTCTCTCTCTGCACACAGATGTGGAATGTGTTGCCCTGAACTGTTGTGTATTCCCTGTGTTAAGCTATCAGCTTATTGTGTTTGGTATGTTATTATAATCTTTTCCTTGTCGCCTTTGTCTTCCTTCAGATCGCACTGGGAAGCGCTCCACCATGCCCGACTCACCTGCGGACGTCAAGACACAGTCCAGGTTGACCCCCCCTACCATGCCGCCCCCACCCAGCACACAGGGAGCACCACGCAACAGCTCCTACACCCCCACAACCTGTGAGTAAGCCAGATTTATGGTAATGCATAAAGGGTTTACGGTGTAACAACAGCAGTGTACATCACCTTGGATCCTCGGTTATGTTATTACACTTACATGTTAACAACCATGTCAGTCTACAAGTTTCCACAGACAAGTCTCTTTGTCTGTAACACACATAGAGCAAAGCCCTTTTCAGAAAAAGTTGGATCACTGCATCCCTGCATACAATACAAATGTGACGTTCAGGTCTAAATCAGTTCTAAGGTGACGGAGGGACCACTGTACGTTGGTCCACAGAGGTTTAATTCCATTTTAACGCACACGAGGAAAGAATCACAGCAACGCAGGCTGAATCAGAGCAGACACACGTGTGCTCCGATCCTGTCTCATAGAAATTACGTTTAAACTGCAACAGCAAATAAAAACAGAACTGCAACCGAATATGTTTTCCATTAATGTAACGTTGATATGTTGTTAATTTACATATTTGGCAAGTCATAAATACATTGATCCTGAATGTATCAGTGAAATGTTCTCAGACAAAACATTGGTTTTCTGCCAAAATGTGCCATCTTGCAGTTTAATTCCCACTTGTGATTACAGTATTAGAAAAGTTTTTAATGGTTACGTTTAGACACTCACAGCACTTGGTAAAGTTAAGTGACTTCAGACACAACATATTTGGATTTAAGCACCGATGTGCTTTTGTTGGATAAACCAAACCACAGAGAACACTTTGGATGTGAACCCCGGCCTCATTTTGAAAAATATGTTAGTCTCTGAATGGGGTCCAGCCGGCGATTACACTTCACACAGAACGTTTTCGCTGTTTCAGTCACGATGTACAGAAACGTAAATTGTAGAAGACAGGGTTGTGTGGTCAGATAGTGGTGACACGCCATGTTAAAGAATAACATCAACATCACCAGTTGCATTGAATTTGAAGTCATTCCCAACAACTCCCCCAACAAGTTCATTAACGCCCACGCTTACTAACTGTTGGAGCTTTGCCACGACGTGCACACAGCCTGTGACGAGCAAATTACACCCTAGTATTCACTTAGAAGTACATACTTAACCACTTGCATTTAGAGCACTAGAATCAAAGGCCCTGTGGTTCAAAATGCTCAGAGCACTCAAGCCTGCATTAGCAGTGCTGCCTTTCTGCAACAGAGGCATTATTTTGTTCTGTTTCAATCACCCTTTCTTGTACCTACTTTCTCCCTCTCTCTCTCTCTCTCTCTCTCTTTGTATCTGTCTGTCTTTCTCTCTCTCTCTTGCAAACGCTCACACTCCACAATTAACGTCGGGGCTTCCGTGCGATGAGGGAGGAAAGGCCCAGCTCTCTCATTACGCATGCCGAAGGTTTTAACAAAGCAGTGTGCTTTGATTTCCACCCGACGTAATTGTTACCAGATGCAGTTTGAGTATCTCGTCTCTCTCCTCTCTTTACAGTGGCGGCTTTGGACGGCGGCCAGAGGGGGAGTGAGTGGATCACTAGTCAAAACCTAATCTCATTAGAGAGAAAGCTTTATGCCGCCTTGTATCTCTTTGTACACCAACTCCCCAATAGGCGCACGCACACACACACACACACACACACACATATACATACAGCGCTCTTGCAAGACGGGGGGTCAAACTGTCCCTGCTTGTTTAGACTGCAGGGAAGGAGAGAAATGGAGAAGGAGGTGGAGAGAGGCAACATGTCTCCAAATGCAGAAATATGTTTTTTATGAGAGGATGCCGCAAAGGATCAAACGAGCCGCGCTGATTGGAAACAAATGTTGAGGATTGTGAATGTTTTCAGGGGAATGTAAATCATTTCAAATCAGTGGTTAGGTCGCTGTGAAGCTGACCTATGTTGTTCCCTCTGTTGGTGTTGGTTAAAGAGTCAGCACAGACAGGGATTCAGGTTATTTTTAATGATTTGTGTTCAGCAAAAGAGAACGCATTGTTACTTTTGTACAACCGTGTGTTTCCATGGAAATTCTATTCACCAAAAATGTAATGTTCTTATTTTACCTGTCTTTCTTCTTATACTATTATATATGTCCTTGTTTCATGCAGTAACCAATGGCAGTAGCCACTCACCTACGGCGCTCAACGGCGCTCCATCTCCTCCAAACGGCTACAGCAATGGTCCTAGCTCCTCCTCCTCTTCATCACTGGCCAACCAGCAGCTGCCACCGGCGTGTGGTGCCCGGCAGCTCAGCAAGCTCAAGCGCTTCCTCACGACTCTACAGCAGTTCGGCAACGATATCTCACCTGAGATCGGCGAGCGGGTCCGCACATTAGTGCTAGGACTAGTGGTGAGTAGCTACTGTGTGTGTGTGTGTGTGTGTGTGTGTGTGTGTGTGTGTGTGTGTGTGTGTGTGTGAGCTGAAGTTCAAAGGGCTTTTAGAGTGAAAGCTGACACCAGGTCTTACATTAGCAGGATTAAGCAAATCAATTAGTAGCTAGTTGAGAATAAATCTCTGGTTTTGTTCAATGTGCCTGAAGTACCAGATGGAAGGAGTTTACTGAACCATAAGAGTTTGAATAGTGGCAGGTTAGTTGTCAGTCAAAGAGATGAAGACTGAAATAACTTTGAAATACTTATCGCTGATTAGGAAAACCGCCAGGGGTATTTTTGAAAGGCTTTTTTTTTTTATTTTCTTATGTCAGAAACCTCACCATCTGGTGCTTCAGGCATAAGTGTAAAATAAACACTTGGAGAGTTTTGTAAATCTTTGCCCTCTGAATTGACATCTATCAGTGTTTTCTTCAGTGTAACACAATGCCTGGCAAAACACTGCAGGGACTAGAACAAAGAATGACATCAAACCATCAAACTGCCATTTTTATTCACCTCAGGATTTATTCACCTCAGGATTTAAATGCATTACATTCATTTAAATTGAAATACAACACGCAACAGCTTGGAAAACCAGAGGCACAGAGCAATGAGGATTAGCCTTCTTATTTTAACATCAAACTAATGGTATCACTGAGGTTGTGCCGGTGCCTGATAACCTGACGTGACTCAGCCAGTTGCAATAATAAGACCTTGTTTATTTATTTATCTCATAAATAGTTAGTATTGTACTAAAATGATGATTGTATCATTAAAAGGATGCACAAATTAAAGCAGCGCTGATAATCACTTCTAATCCAAATTAAGATCCAGTGAATAAAGTAAATAAAGTCAGAGTGAGATATTCAAAAATTGCAATTAAAATTAGTTTGATACAATATATATAAACAACAATAACACCTGGGCCTATGAAAAATGTTCAGTTACAGCATGTGCAGAGATTTCTGCAAAATACAATTCTCAAAATACATGAATCGAACTGCAGATAAGATGGGTTTCTGCAGCTTAGCCAATGTGGTTAAATATAGGCCATATCACCAAGATCATTTGGTATAAAATACAAATCTTAAGATTTACCGCATGCCTGTGTGATCTGAGAAAATTTGAGCATAACAAACAAGGGAATACAGAAATACTGATTGAATGTTGTGCAGAAAGGAGAGGAGGAGGCGCAGGAGATGGAGGGAGGAATTTTTTAATTAGCCACACAGAGCATAGCCTCCTTTTGGCTCCACTATGTTTATTTTTCTCACCGTCTGCATATGCGCATGCCTCTCCTGTGTCCTTTTGGCTTGTGCAACCCCCCCCTCCTCCCAAACCCCCGCCCCAACACAATATCTCTCTCTCTCTAACTCTTCCTCTCTCTCTCTCTCCCTCTGTGTGTCCCTCCCCCTGCCTTATTGAAAAGAGTGACACTGTTAATTAGCTAGTTGTGTGCTGGAGACAGGGAGAGAGGGAGACTCGGGAGGTTTCACTAGCTGTCAAGAACAGCCCCTACGCAATCTGGGCGAACAGATGTAAGGCTGAATGTAACAAAATTCAGGTCTGGGAAATAAGGCTGAGAGTGTGGGGAGGAAAAATAATATCTGCAGCTTTTTTTTATGTTCCTGACTCGCTTGATTTTTTTTTTTTTTTTTTGTCTTTGTTTGTGTTTTTGCTTGTTATATAGCAGATTCTTCTCCCATGTGGATGTTCACCTCTCTCTCCCTCTCTCTCACTCTTTCCCTGCATCTTGGGAATATCTCATGTTGAAAATTAAAAATAGTGTCACTGCTGTCTTGTCAGCCAATAATGTGAGATACAGGCAACCGAAGAAGAAAAAATAGAGACTACACTTTGTTTGGGTGAGAAACTGAAATGCATAACCCACTTTTGAAAAACACATACAGGCCTCCTGTTTGTAACCATACTGAAAATGCTAAAATACCCACTAAATATACCCCCCCCCTCTGTCTGCTGCACATTTGCCTGGTCCACCCCATGCAACTGGAATGTATTTTGGTCACCTTGGTCTTATCTGGTCTGTGAAAAGAGGCAGACAGTTATTCGGTTGGCACTGATGGAGAGAGGTGACACAGGCGTGGAGCATGAAGGCTCATATGCTGTGTTGATAAGGACAAGGATGCCGTGCATGCACACACAACAACACAGGCAACAGAAAGCTTGTGTGTGAGCAGCGCGATACAAGCTATCTTATTGGACAGAAATGCACAGCAAAAATTAGCCCATCTTCATTCAGGTCACAAATAAGCAGACATGTGCTAATGTGAAAATCGAGCAGGACACAGAATGTAATGAGATTTTAGTATGTAAACAAATGATACATACAAAAAAAAAAACAACAACAACAAAAAAAAAAACATTAGGCACATTTCTGTTTCTCATGTGACTCCTGCATGTGTATTTGTTTTATTAATCGAAGGAGATGTGTGTCTTTGTTTTTCTGTGCCTCTTTTCACTGTGGCCTGCCCATATGCTTCCTATTACAAAAACCTGAAACATTCACTCCAGGCCAGGATATAGCTTAGCTTCCAATAAGTAATATTATCACTTAATGCCTTCCACATGGATTCATGTGTTTTCTCTCTGTCTCTCTCTCTCTCTCTCCCCTCCAGAATTCCACGCTAACCATAGAAGAATTTCACTCCAAACTCCAAGAAGCCACCAACTTCCCTCTGCGACCTTTTGTCATACCCTTTCTGAAGGTAGATATTCGAATATACAATTACTACACCAAGGGTTTGCCTGCCTCCCTCCCTGCCCGCCCGCCTGATCGAGCAAATCTGGAAAACATTTAGCCAGCCCAGATCCAGATGCATACTTATGTTCATAATATTTATCCCTGTTTTCTCCCTATTTTTGGAGTCTCTCTTCTCTTTGAATCTCTATCTCTCTCTTATATCTAGCCTGGTTTTTCCTTGCTTGTCACTCAGTTTCTCTGCAGTTTTACAAGCTGCTGTTGCTCTCTTTTTGTCTGTCATGTCATCTGCTTTTTTCTCTCTCTTGCTCAGTCTGTCTGTTTCTCTCTCCTCCAAACTGAACAGTGCATAAGTCGTTTCAGCGCTGCCTCTTTTTGGTTCACTCTTTTTTAACCTAGAGTTAGCAGCTTTGTTCAGGCTATAATTTTCTGCACACTATTTGAACTGGAAAGAAGTTGTTGGTTTTTTTTTTATATATTTTTAAGAAACTTGTGCTGGAACAGAGCACAATGAATGTGGTTTTGGCACAAGGACGTCATCCCGGTTCATGCGCTCCTCTCCGGCCTCCTTCTCCTCTTTCTCTCAGGCTTGTTTTGTCATCGATTCTTCATCCCACTAAAGCCACATTTTCAGCAAGTATTTCCCATTTTCAGTCATTAGCATGGTGTATTACCAGCGGATGCAGCACTCTCTCAAGCAACCAGTCATGTCCTTGCTTCAGCCCATTAGTCACTGGCCACCTTGTGAGATAAAAATGGAGAGGGACGCTGTTTTTTCTGTTTGTATCTACAGGTGAAATAGTCACCATTTATGTGCATATTGTGCCAAGCAGGTTTCCCTTTAACCGTCCTCTTGATTCCTCTTCCTCTTCATCTATTCTCTACCCTGCTCTATCTGTTTGTGTCTGAGTGACAGGCATGAGGTAAATGTTATTTATGAAATGAGTACAACAATATCGTCTCATGTTCGGCTGCCTGCGTGCGTGAGTGAATTTGCAGATGTGTGCACGTGTGACCTGACATTCACAAGCTTATATTATCCACTGAGGTCCTGCGTGGATGTGGGCAGCAGAAACTGGTCTCACTAGAGCCGCCGTGACTGGCTGTTAACAACACAAACAGGGACCGTGTGTCCTTCCTTACATCCTTCCCTCATCCTTAAGTTTTCTTCATCTCTTTCTCTTTTCATTCACCTTCTCAGTTGTTCTTTCTCCATATCTTTATCCCTTCCCTGTCTCTGTTTATCTACTGTTTTCTAACCATCCTCCGGTCCCTCCTTCCCTCGCCTTCTCCTCGCCAGATGGTTAGTGTATCACTGGGATGGCTGCAGAATCAAAGATGCAACTCGTTTTTTCCCCCTCCTTCACTCCCTCTCTGCCTCTCTCTCTCCCCAGTCTAATTTTAGTGTCTTCCCACTGCGGGGCCTTTAATGCCAGCTACCATATGGTAGCAGAGAGCGGCTGGAGGTGTGGGGGAGCTTTTATAGGTGCGTTGGAGCACAGCTGCAACAATGCGCATCAGGGCTCAGAGTTTTTCATTACGCTAATGTTAGACCGAGCCGACCCCTCCGGTCCCCCCACCCCCTCCCACCCAAACCCACTCAACTCCTTTCCCCTTCTCTTAATACTAAACCACAAATTGTTTGGGACTCCTTACTGGAAGGAGGCAATCAGAAACCACACAGCTCCAGTGACGTGATGTGTTGGCAGGACGAGACAACAGGCTCACAAACCGACAGTGTTTCTCTGTCTTCAAGTTAAAGTTGTGCTTATTTTAAGTTTGCCTTCATCCCAGCTGTCAAGTGTTTTGTTTTTCTTGTGTCATGCAGAAGTGAGAGGAGTGCCGCGACACAGAGGAATAAACACATTTACCTAAGGAGAAAGAGAGTGGTGATAGGAAATAATTGAAACAGGACAAAAACAAAGTCACCTCGCTTCTCCTCCAGCAGCAAATTACACAGAAGCAGAAAGCTGATGAAGTGCAGCATATCCTGAACGTGGCATACTCTGAATTGTTTTTTGGCACCATTTGACAAAAGTGACAGATCCAACATTTTCACAATAAATCATCCTGAGCAGGTTTTAGCTGCAGCCGCTGAGCGAACACTACTTGAAATTTTCCCTTTACGCAAGTACAGATGTTGGTTGCCGTAGCTACACAGAAGCAGATCTCCATACTTTATCATATGAAAAATGATCCAGTCTCCTCATTGGTCTGCTTTTCTTGACTCAGACTTTTTTGTTAATGCATCCCACATCTCTGGCAATTAGGATGACCTCTAATTAATGAGAGATGAGTTCGCCAGGGTCAAAGCAATCTATTTTATGCTCTTTTTTTCAGAGGGTAATTATGATCATAAACTATTAACGGACCATTAACTCAGGCAGGTAAAGTGAAGGCCAGTGCTTGGCATTTCTTTTACAGCCAATTACTGGAGAGGGATTTTTGTATGATTATGAAACATAAATACCAGTAAAGAAATCACGGTTGTGTTTTGAGGGTATTATTTCTGTATGCAGTTGGCAAACACAAAGATCGAATGGGTCAAAGACATTGAAGCTAATTCATCAGCTAATGTAGGACAAAAGGAAACAAAGGATGGAGTGAATAAAAGACTGAAGCATGGAGAAGATTATAAAACTGGAAAAAAAAAATAAGGAAAGGAAAAAACCAAACAAGAGCTTTAGAGAGAGATTATGTTATTGAGGACAAAACAAAGATTAACAGACCTAAAACTTACAAAGATGGCCCCTCCAAAGGCTCTTGTGATGTACCTCGCCAAAATAGCCCCCACTCTCATTCTGAACCTGCCTGATGCAACACTTTCATCTTCTTGCTTCAAAATGCACCCCATCAGATGTCTTTGAAGTCGATGCTCACATACCTGTGTGACCCTGTAACTCCGCACAAGAAAGCAGACCTCCTTGTTATGTCAAAGAGATTGAAAATAGCTGCTGTTTCTTTAAAAAGAAAGAAGTGTGTGCACCATAGAGAGAGTGTTAATGCACTCTGGATCACAGGAAGTGGTCTTGGTTCAGTGGTAATGAGCAAACAGGGGTTAGATGACATGGAAGAAATGGAGCTCTTGTGACCACAAATTGGTGTTTTTGGAATGAAAAGACAAGAAAAAACTTGTTATTTTCATATTATTAGAACAGCATATTTTTATGTGAGTTTTCTGTTTTCTGTTCTGTTTATTTTCTTATGAGAGAAAACATCAAACTGTCGTATTTTGCCCTACACCATGAGTATAACTCGTAGATTTCAAGTGTATATTTCCTCTTTTAAGAGCCTAAGTTGACTTTAATTATCTCTGCAGCAACATAGACACGATACATTTTCATTTTGTTATTTTTTGCAGTTCCAAACTTTGATTATTATGTTTTAACTGCAAGATGCTCAGCCCAGAATGACTAATTATTGCCATTGTTTCCAAAAAGGAAACAATGACAATTGTTTGCCGAAAAGGAAACAGAGAACCTCTTAGAAAGAGTGTACTTTTTTTTTTTTTACACTTGTTGAAGGGCAAAGGGGCTGATGTGATGATTACATTTTTGCTTCTTCTTCTCAGTATACAACAAGCAGTTTCCTTTTATAATTCAGTGCCGTTTGTCTCTGTAGGCCAACCTGCCGCTTCTTCAGAGGGAGCTGCTGCACTGTGCCAGGCTGGCCAAGCAGAACCCGGCTCAGTACCTGGCCCAGCACGAGCAGCTGCTCCTGGACACCAGCACCACCTCCCCGGTGGACTCCTCTGAACTCCTGCTGGACGTCAACGAGAACGGCAAGAGGAGGACGCCAGACAGGTGGGTGAATCCTCCAGTCAGAACCACTTTGGAAATAGGATTGTAGTACTGAGTGTATCCTAATTTGGGTTAGAGTGGTTACACAATGACAGGGATCCAAGTGTAGAGTTTAGAAATTTACCAGCTCTGAACATAAAAGCAGCTGAGGCTTCTAACTCTTCTATTATTTGATCTCATGCATAAATCCCTTTGAGTCTGCCTTCATCCCCATGAGCCCATACATTAATCCACAGACAGAAGCTGAGCCAATGCAAGGCAATAGAGTGATGTGTTAATGTATGTATGGGAAGTGTCTGTCAGTGACGTGCTCCGCTGGACATCTCTGCTCCCAGCTCCGGCTCTTAATGGGCCAGAACTGAGGAGAGGAAGAGATAGGAAGTGTAGACTTGGATATACACACACACACACACATCCTGAAGACAGAACAACGAAGGAAGACAGCGTGGAAGTGTATGAATATCATTTACTTCCATGCTTGATTGGTTGGTTGTGTAAGTACAGCATGTGTGCCCGTGTGTCTCTCCCAGCCACATCATTACAATCATTTGTTGTCATGGACTTCGGCGATGACTCAATGTTCCCTGCTCTAATGGACGAGCAGTGAGACGTGCAGTCCAGGGACACACAGACTGCCAGTGTTTGAACACATGTTTAAGACTGTGGGTCATTCGCAGCCCAATAAAGTCAATGATTATGTGGCAGAAATGTGCAGTGCGACTAAAATATAACTGTAGAATCTATATCCTTATTGAATGAATTTTCTCAGAAAATGGCTCTACAGGGGACAGATAAACAGAGAATAATAAGTGAGACCAACAAACCTTTAATAAATGCTACTAGATAAGCACAAACACTCTTTCTTGAAACATTATTAAGCATTTTTAACTTCTTGGAAAGAGGTTTGTGAGCATTTTTGTGTTTGTGCTTTGTTGTGACTTTGTGCCTGTGCTGCCAGTACAATGTGTGCACGGTCTTTTGAAATAAAGAGTAATTCCCGGGGGTCTCAAATTTTTAATACAGGCAGGGGGAGAGGAAAATGTACTTTTTATATCTGCTGAGGGACAAAAATGCCAAACGCGATATTAATAATTCTCACCTCTCTTTTCCCCCAACAGTCAGAAAGGCAGACTTTTTCTGTAATACCTGCATATTCGCGGGCCGTCTGGTGCATAGGGGAGCGAGCTTAAGGGGAAAGAAGTGCGTGGAAATGTGAGACAGGATATATGGAGAGAGGGAGAGAGAGAAAGTAAGCAAGCATCTGTATTCAGTGAGAAAGTGTGGTCTGTTTGTGTGAATGTGTGTGTGCAAGATTATCTTTGCAGTGTGAAAGTATAAGGATGGCTCGTCTATGTGCACCTCTGTGTGTGTGTGTGTGTGTGTGTGTGTGTGTGTGTACCTAGGGAGATGGGCTGATAACACATACAGATGAGGCTCCAGCACCAATATGGCTGGCTAAGCACCTCTGCTTTCTGCTTACCTCTGCTCTGCATTTCTGCTTATTGGAGCTCTGTGTTGGAATATTGGAATTTGAATGGGAATCCTTAATTACACACAACAATGCACTATCACTGCATCCTGATTTATACTGTTGTTTGCAGAAAACCCGACCAGGAATATGATATGCACATGATAAAAAAATATAAGATACATATAGTGTGGTCTGTAAATCCTTGAACAGAAGCAGATATTTAAATAGCTGGGAGTGCAAAATTACTGGTTCGTGGACTGTAATGGCTCGCATGGTAAATTCAGTGTAATTCAGCATATTTTCACAGCATTAATTTCATCAATGGCATACAATAAAATTACCCAATACTCAACACTCCACTGCTCTAAGTGTCTCTTTTTAGCAGAAATACTCTTCTCACTCACTAACTGATCCGTTTCACTTGGTTCCGTTAATGTAAGCCAACATGTATTGCAGATGTTTCACAATAAAAGTCTTCCAGGCAAGCGAAGGAATCATGCCCCCTGAAAAACTGAAAGGTTTGTAATGTGAAATGGGGGAAATGGTAATTTGTACAATGACTAAAAGGGGAGCAGATCAAAAAAGATTTTACTAAAATATGATAAAAATCTACATATTAAACAAGGGAATTTAAACAGAAGTTTGTGTCTTTCATAAATAAATAACAGTATTAAAACATCAGGTTCATTGGCATGTGCATGTAAATTGGGCATGTATTTATCTACAGTAGCTGAATTATATTTGCACACATGACTGCACTGTATAGGTGACTGTGAACGTGTGTGCATGTGTGTACTCCAGTGCCTGTAGATATAAACATTGTTGCAGCAGGAAGGCTGGGGAGATAAGAGTGCGGTTGGTGGGGGTAGAAGAATGGATGGATGAGTCAAGGGAGGCAGGGAGAGACGGACGGATGGAGGGAAAGAGCATATGGAGAGCTGTGGATGAGCATTAGGAGCCCATAAAAACAGCTCATTAAGAAGTTCAATCTGTTCATCGGAGAGAGAGAGAGATGGGAAGGGAGAGAAGAGGGGGAGAGAGAGAGAGGGAGAGAGTTGGGGGTAGGTTGGCAAGATTTAACTGTGAACTGACAAAGCTAAGAACACACACACACACAGACATCTAGACACACATGTGCAAGCATGCACACGCGCACACACACACACACACATACACACACACACAAACACACCTGGCCACATTAATCTTCAGAAGCAGGCTGACAAAAATCCACCTGATCCCCTGGAAGCTACTTGTGTGAGTATGTGTGTGTGCCTGTAATTTGTGTGAGCACACATGTTGTCTGTGTGTGTGTGTGTGTGTGTGTGTGTGTGTGTGTGTATGAATGGACATGTTTTCAATGAAAGAATTCCAGGATGATTCCAGGGAGAACTGTTTTTTGTTTTTTTTTTGTTTGTTTTTATGGAAGTCCCTTTGTCTGGTAAGAGGGTGAATTCAAAGCCTTACTGCAGCAGAAAGAGTTGTTGTGATGATATGTTTCAAGTTGGGTTCTTGTATATAATAACTAACAAACTAATTTTGAATCAGTCATTTTTACAAAATAGGTGTGATATAAAAATCACACTGTGCCTGTGTCCTCTCCACTCCCCTCCTTTTATTTCCTTCTTCTTTTCTCCTGATCCATTGCGCCACAAGAGGTCTTTTGTTATTTGCCAGTTGTCACTGTAACAACTATGTGTTCAGATCTAGTAACAACAGCAAACAGTCCAGTCATATTTGGTCTCATAGTCCTCTTATCTTAATCTTATTTTACTTGCAACAAGTGAAACATTT
Organism: Trachinotus anak; assembly: GCF_046630095.1. Classification (NCBI taxonomy): domain Eukaryota; kingdom Metazoa; phylum Chordata; class Actinopteri; order Carangiformes; family Carangidae; genus Trachinotus; species Trachinotus anak. The sequence goes on along the minus strand of NW_027273867.1, from coordinate 13,521,289 downwards.
TGCCAGTAGGGTAAAATAATTGTATGTTTTTAATACATTGTCAGTGGTTTCAGGATTCCTCTGTCTTAAAAAACAAATTAAATTATTGCACCACACTGGGAGAAGAAGTCTATCAACATCCAGTGTTAGATGCAACTCAAAACTCATCTTTCTCTGTCTCCACCCAGAACCAAAGAGAATGGCTTTGAGCGAGATGGTGCCCTTCACCCAGATGTTCACCCCAGCAAACGGCCGTGCACCATAAGCCCCGCCCAGCGCTTCAGCCCATCCAATGGACTCTCCTACCAACCAAATGGCCTGCCCCACCCTGGCCCACTCCCTCCACAGCACTACAGGCTGGACGACATGGCCATCGCCCATCACTACAGAGACACCTACAGACACCCTGCGTCCAATCATCGGGAGATCCGGGAGAGAGCCAGGTCCATTGGTGAGAACATGTGGCAGGGTATATGAGCGTGTGTGTGTGTGTGTGTGTGTGTGTGTGTGTGTGTGTGTGTTTGTGTGTAAGTACATTTGGATTGTTGGACAAAAACTAATCCCACTACATGGAATAGTGTCAAAGAGAAACATAAAGAGGATTTCATATACAAAAGTGAGTAGTTACAACAGTTACATCATTTTTACATCATTTCTCAGGCTTCTCACTTCTTTATATACCAAGATCAGTAATTTTAAAAAGTAATGATAATCAGTCAGTGTCCACTTCAGCCTGGTGGATGCTTGTTGGTGTAGCGTGTGGACAGACAGTCTCCTCTGAAGCCTCCATGAAAACACACTCAAACTTAGTTCACTGAAACCAGATGGCAGACTGAAGTGATGCACTGCAACATGTAAGATCGCCCAACAGAGGCACGTTTAGGCACAGTGTCGTTGTGTCAGAGACATTTTTCTGTGTAGAGTAGACCAAGCCTTAATGAAGCTATAATGACGATTTTGGCTCTGTTCCAAAAATAGGGGACATTTACCATGTCTCGACTTGTGATGAATGTTTATTGGACTAGAAGCTCCGTTATTTGAGTCCTGCCCTCGGGGTGGGCGAGAGCTATAGAGAGGCAGCAAAGAAAAGGGGGAGGTAGGGAGGAAGAGAAAGAAATGGATGGAGAGAATGTGCCAACCAGGGAGCAAATGAAGGATGGCTGAAAGGGAGTGCAAGCAAGTGGTAGAGTAATGTTGAATTGATCCTCTGTGTCATGCTGACTTGCCCTTTGTTTATCCTTGTCTGTCTGTCTGTCTGTCTGTCTATCTTCTTTCTTACAGGAATGCATGCAGGGACCAGGCAGGAGGAAGTGATTGACCACAGGCTGACAGACAGAGAGTGGGCTGAGGAGTGGAAGCACCTTGACCATGTAAGAAAAGTAATAACATTTTTTATTACTATCCCCTACAGTTCTGTCCCTGTAAGTAATAGAGATTATCTAAGCCCTCATTTCTGTTATTTTAAAATTAATAATTTGTAATATTAATATTTTAAAATATTAAAATTGTAACACACTGTATGACAGTTTACTATAAATCTCCGTTACACTTTGTGAAAGTTTGTTTGGTGTGAAGATGTGCATTAACTGCTATATACAAAATAAAAAGACCTTTACATGTTTCGTGGACTATTTTAAAAAAACTGTTCAACTCAATCAGCCAAAAGAAAGGTTTGACATTATATGCATCTCAAGAATAGTCACAGATTTTTATATAGAGTAAAAATGTGTGTGCATGCCTGTATGTAAATATGTTTGCCTGCAGTGAAAATACTGATAAATCATCTTCGTTTTAGTCCCTTTAAAGATGCGACCTGTAACTTTCTGCGTGTGCAAACTACATGAAACATAACAGAACATCTAGCGTCACGATTGTGATGCTGTTTCACCTCACTGTGGTTGGTTTGCAGTGAAAAATGAATCAACCAATCACATAATACGAACATAAATATATCAATGACTGACGTGTTGAAGTAACCTGATCAATATTTCAATAACGAGTGTATTCAGAACATACACTTATTATTACAGAACTGCTCTTCACCATACAGATGAAAAGATAAATGATACGCCGACTAAAATACACTGACACTGACTGATTCAGGAACCCACCACATCCTTACCAAATTTCAATGAATCCATCCATGTGCATGAGTGAACTCAGCGCCTCGTCTGCTCCCTGTCACCCCCCAGCTGCTCAACTGTATCATGGACATGGTGGAGAAAACAAGGCGCTCGCTAACAGTACTGCGGCGGTGCCAGGAGGCCGACCGCGAGGAGCTCAACTACTGGATCCGACGATACAGCGATGCTGAAGAGCTGAAGAAGGGCACCACTAGTGGGCAGTCAAGGCAGCAGAGCCCCACAGCACAGGAGAATCCAACATCAGGTAGGGGATCACACATACATGTGTTAGTTGTTTAAGAACATGGTGATAAAAAAAAAAAATAGTATTTGTGCGTTTACAAGACTGATCCATTAATTTTCATTCGCAGACTTATGGTGATTCCAACAAATGCCAAACAACTAATTTGCCAAAGTTATTTAATTTTTCCATTTGAAGGACTGTTTTCATTTTAAGCCAACTCATGTTCTTCTCTGGTATCTCCATTAACTTTTTTTCTGTGGATTTATATTTTAAATAAACCATCAGTGCCATTTAGTTGTTTGAAATATTCATTCTGCCTGCTCCACTTCCCTCTACACTTTTGAATGTACGAGAGAAACACTTCCTCGAAATGTGTCATTTTTCCAAGTTTCTTAAATTTGCAGTTGTCGAAACCACATACTTGACAGCCCCATAATTATTTATTAAAAGCTGATCTAAAATCTTCCATTCTCATTTAGCTTTAGCTTGGCTTTTATTTTACATGAAATTTTTCTCCAGCAGTTTTACGTCTAGAGAAGCTGATGCTGTCCCCCAGGGTTCAATTCTAGGTCCTCTACTGTTCAGTCTGATTATCCCAATGGCAGCCAGTTTCACATATTACATATAGCTTTACATGTTCGTGTGCTGAGCCATTTTACAGCTCACTAGTTTATTGCACCAGTCACAAAAAACTGGATGTTTAGCTTTATTCCTTAAATCCTTTGGCGGAAATATCAGAGTAACCAAGAGGTTCTATAACACACAATGATTTGTTTTACAGTCTTTGCATGTTTTTGTGTCTTCCCAGAAATTCACAGGGAGCTGCTGCATCGGCCTGTGTCTGGTTACGTCCCTGAAGAGATCTGGAAGAAAGCTGGTGAGCTGAACTTTTATGCCAGCCGTCATCACACACACACACAGACACACACACACACACACACAGAAACTTTTCTGTCTGTTTCCCATCATCTCTGCAGTTTTAAGACATTTTGCTTTGTTGAAACCAAGACCATCTTTTTCACCCAGATGACTGAGGGCTGGAAGTGGTTGAGAGCCGCTCCTTTAAACCTCTCTCTCCCGTCTCATCCCAGTATAGTCTGCTGTCTGCAGCCTCCTCTCCTCGTAGAGCTGAATTTAAGTGTCAGGCTGCTCTTAGAAAATCATTTATATTTGATACAGTAGGAAGTAAAAAAATAAGAGTTTCACCACCACACTCGGCACACTCCAAATATGATGTCAGGTCATAAAATGTTTTTATTGCACCAGTCAAATCAGGGACATAAGTAGCTATTACAGCTGGTCCAGTGGTTCTGCTGTTAAAAGTACAGTAGCAAGATTAGGTATCCTTTTGCTTTTAGCATTTTATAATCCCCTGAGCGATAGGCATTGCAGCTATTCTATTTAAGAAAGTGATGTAAAATTGTGGAGGCAAATTTGTTGAGCCAGTTAAGATCAAGTATCGAAACTAATTTGTCGCTTTAACAGCTTTCATTACCTGCTATTAAATTTGTAGTGTACACAAACAGCATTCTTTAAACTCATGAGCGCAGCTGCAATCACCATTATTGCTGTCCTGAAAAACTGAAAGAATTTTCCACTGAGGGTTCAATGCTTGAGGAATCCACTTTGTTTTCACCATCAGTGATACAGTATATCTGCTTTTTAAACCCCTCGGAGAAAAGAAATTGTCCCCTTGCTTGACCAAGCATGATGTGTGAGATACTCAGAACAAGTAATATGCATTTAAATTGAATTGAGTATCACCGTCGGGACTCTGCCTGCTCCCCAGCACTCACCTCCCCTCACCAGCTTTGATCGATCTTCCATCTAAGGCATTTGGTGTGTAATCACAATTCCATGCACAAGGCATATATCACACGGCACCAGGGCAATTTCCATGACTTCAGGCAGCACAGTAGGTTAAAGACAAAACCACACTGGTTTAAAAATTTAGCTCAGTCACGATGAAGAGAAAATGTCTCTGTCTTTAGAAAAGCACACATTCTGTCTGGTATTGAAACAGCTTTTACATTTGTAATTCACGTGTAATTTGTACAAAGGAAATGAAGTAAAGTGAAGCATATTTGTCAGACATAAAGCTGTATTTATCTTTTGTCTGTAACATAAATGGTGACTGCTATTTTTCATTCTTCTTAGTATTTCTGCTATCTTTTCCACTTCAGTCACACATATTCTGGCTGAGGAGAGACTGATTTAAATGTGACCCAGGGAGGATTGCAAAATAGGATTTTTAACACAATGGAGTGTGGCGGTGAATACATCTGTTTGAAATGGGCAAAATGTTTACAGTTGGTGATAAATATTCAAGCACCTTGCGCGGTGTCCTACCGGTTTCCCACTTCCCCTCACTGCATGGGCCTCTGGGATCACAATGGAAATGCATAATTTAAATATAAATTGCCTGATTTGCATACACAATTAGTCAAGTTACAGGCTTGATGGGAGCAAACAAAAAAACCCCTCCTTTTGCTTTGACGTTCGGTTGGAATTCCACCGCTTAACACCCGTGCGGCAAGGTTATTCATTCCACAAAACAAGTATAAAATAACACATTGCTCCAGCTCATACGCACATTTTCTGAGTGATTACCTGGGATTAATTGGCTTGCGCTATCCCGAGGATATTTTTCTAATTAAAAGAAAAGATGTATATATTTAGTTTGCTTTTCTTCAAATTAGATCATTTCAGCTTATTTTCAATGAAATCACACATTGACCCATTAGAGGAGGTAACTGATTAAACATGCCACAGTCTCTGTCAGAAGAATGTACTAATTAGATGGTGGTTGACAAATATGATTTCCTGAAGTAATGTAATAAAAGCAACTCATGAATCTTGTGTAAATGTGCCCTGTATTCTACATGCACATCATTCAAATTTGATGTTCAGTCTGTGGAGAAAGCTGACAGCTACAAACTACAATAGCTGCAGTAGTTTTCTTTCTCATCATTTCCAGTACTACAAAGTATGTCCTCTTGCAGATTTTGTCCTCACATAAAAATGAGTGAAATTATCAGTTTCACGGTGACAGTTTCTGCCATCCAGATGTATTACACTTTTAGCAGATGAAACAGCTTTTACCATGAATCTTTGGGAATGCACAATCTTAGATATCACTGCTGTCGAATTCAACTTTCAGAAAAGTGTTACAATGGTGGACACACATTTTTAAAGAGACACGTTAGTTTTGAATGCTTTTCGAAAAGATCCAACTTTCTCTAGCATGCTTATTCCCATGTAAAGTGTAACTGTGGTGTCCTTTTTACATTTTGTAGTCTGTCCCAACGACAGGGTGATATAATGCGAACTACATTGCAGGTACGGGAGGCTTGACTTCCTCTGTCTCCACACTCTTTCCAGAAGAGGCGGTGAATGAGGTAAAGCGACAGGCTATGTCAGAGCTGCAGAAGGCCGTGTCAGAGGCTGAGCGCAAGGCTCACGAGATGATCAGCAGTGAGCGGGCCAAGATGGAGCGCACGGTAGCCGAGGCCAAGCGGCAGGCGGCCGAGGACGCGCTCTCAATAATCAACCAGCAGGAGGACTCGAGCGAGGTAGGAACATACACATGCACACACACTTTTAAAGCTCAAAAGGTGTCACTTTGTCTTTGACACTTTTGATGCCAGCTCCTGCCAAATCATCCTACGATATCTTTTAAATATTAAAGACACTTCTGAGTATTGGTAGTTTTAAAAGTGTACCTGAAAAAAAAGGTTCAGGAGATAAAGCAAAATAATTCAAAACAAGGTTAATCAAGCATTTATTACCCTCGTTTTCCTGCTTCCTCTTTATTTTTTTTCTAAAGAGTAGCTAGCATGTTTAGAAAGGTGTTACCAATTCATCTGAGAGGAAAGGGGGGAAGGAGCTTTCATTTTCTAACCACCACTGGAGACCTTGACGTTTAATCAGTTAAGTGAGAGGGACATATGACTCACATCTGACGTTAATTGCAGGAGTGATGTTTATGAGAGAGGTGCCCCAGAGGAGAACTTTCAGAGGCTGTTTGTAACCTTGTTCTCCTGTTTCCTGTGTATATGCATCCGCCCCAGCATGCTCTCTCTGTGGCTTCTAAGACACAGAAGAGGCCCTAAGTGCAATAAGAGATGGGTTTTTGATCTGTCTGTGGTTTGTTTTAAGATGAAGTGTTGTAAAAGCAGAGGTTTGTTCTGTTAATGTGCAGACTGCTGCATTGATATCTGTTGCTACTCTCGGTGTCGTGTTCACTACTTTGATGTGGCTGTCTGCTGTGATTCATCGAACATGAATAGAGGCACAAAATAACACAAACAAGGGTTCCTAATTACAGTTTTATCAGTTATCAGAAGGTCATCAGCTGAACTGGTCAACTGTCTGTGTGATTGTGAATCCTGCTGCTGAATAATTTTTTGTGTTAGTTAACTTTGTCTCTATCTGTCTGTCAGAGCTGCTGGAACTGTGGCCGCAAGGCCAGTGAGACATGCAGCGGCTGCAACACGGCACGCTACTGCGGCTCCTTCTGCCAGCATAAAGACTGGGAGAAGCACCACCACGTCTGCGGTCAGACCCTCCAGGCCCAGCAGCAGCAGGCCAGCCAGCAGCAGGGAGGAGTCCCCGGGTCAGAGACCCCTGCTCCCATCAGCTCTTCAGCCTGTACCCCGAGCAGCGGGACTGGGAGTCCGGCTGCTACCCCGCCTGCTGCTACCCCTCGCTCATCCACCCCCAGCACCCCATCCTCCTCTGCCCTAGATGGCACACCACGCTAAGAGACTCACAGAGGATAGAGGCAAAAGGCCTCCAGGGCCTAACAGCCAGCCCTCAACCCCACAAACAGCATGACTGTCTACATTGCCTTGCGAAGATGCTAAGCTAACGTGGCTAACAGAAAGAGATGGCAATGCTTCTGTCTATCTTGCAGCGTAGTCATAGAAGGAGGAGGTGGTCCATAATCAGGTCATATTGACTTGCCATGACTTTAAAGAAACACAAAGATATTCTTTGTTTTGAATGAATGAATTTAAATATTGACATCCTTTTATCGTTACACTTGCTATTCTTGTTGTCTGTTTGTCGTTGTGCCTGTTGTTGTTAATGTTGCTGTCATTGTAGCTTATCTTATTTTCTCCTGTAAATACGAGACTGAGACTGAGCAGAGATTGCCGTGAACTCAAAACAAGTATATCTGACCTCCCCGTTTCTTTTATGTTTTTATTTTCCATCCTTGAATTAACGCTTATTTCCTTCCTGTACCTGGGACACGAGACTAGTCAACCTCAAGAAGACATTTTACCAAACAGCATACCAAGGGAACATAAGTATCTAGCAGAATGTGAGAAGCATTCTTTGTAAGGAAAGAAATTAGATTTAAATACTCTGAAAGACACACCCATGAATGGATACATAAACAAATTTGCTGCCTGGAGAGGGGAGAGGGATGGACTGAATCTCTGGTCCACAGACTGCCATGAAATGGGCAGATGTGCAGCAGATTGCAAGCAGAGCCAGCTGTTCAACCAATGTTATTTCCCTCTCACTTGTAATAATATCCAGGTCAGTGGGCTGGGAAATACAAATCCGTCTCCCTGAAGGATGTAAAAGGAAGAATTCTTGGACAAGATACAAAACTTTGCCCAGTGCACATGTGGAGGATGTACTGACTACAATTCACATGTGCATACTTGGTGGGGGGGGGGGTTACAGAAGCTCTCAAACAGGAAGTGAAGTCATCATCCCGTTGGTGAGAATGTCAATTCAACTGGACAGCAGCCGCTGGGCCACACAGAGCTGAAAGCCTGCGGTGTGGAGACTCACCCCAGATGCTCCCCTCCTGTCTCAACTCTGAAAAAACATTTTCATCTTTCTTCATGTTCTTTTTCTATAGATGTCATGGTGTTTAAGACTTCTGTCCTGTGGTGTCATCAATGGTTATTTATTGTATATGTGTTGGACAATTGTGACAATGCATAGTACTTTAACCAGTCACAACTCTAAGTCCTTCATATCTCTCTCCCTCTCTCTCTCTTTCTCTCTCTCTCTCTCTCTCTCTCTCTCTCTCTCTCTCTCTCTCTCTCTCGCTCTCTCTCCAGCTGGTGCAAAAAGAGATAAAAAAAAAAAAAGAAGTGTTATCTTTTTTTTCCGAGCTGCTTTTCTATTCTGTGTCAGTGGTAGATCCGTTGTAGTTACTCTAAGTTTTACTTCCCTTTGTCCTCAAGAAAAGACACAAGCTATATCTCAGAGCTGCTACTTGAGTCCGACCCAGATCTTTTCTGAGAACTAGCATGTTGCGTGGAATGCTAACCTAAATGTTTTGTACAAGGGACATACATACATACATGTATTTGCACTGTCACAGAGGTTATTTCGGCATGCTTCTTTTCAGCATACTTGTGTTGTCGGTATAGAGCCATAATTCATCAACCATTTTGTATGTAGTGATAGCATAATCTGTTTTTACATTTTTGGGGGTGTGGGGGGGATGGGGGGGGGTGGAAAAATGTAAAATCAACAAACCCACTTTTTCGTTCTTCTTAACATGCTATCAAAAGCAGCCATAATGTTTTCTTTCTTTGAATAGTTACAGACAGTGCATGCACATTACTGAACGTTTGTTAAATATTTGTTATTTTTTAGAAAAACTGAAAAACAACCAAAAAAAGTTTAAAAAAATACAAAAAATATTCTAACAAACTAACTTTCCAAATGCAGAGGTGTAGAGTCCGATTGACAGCTTTAACACTGCAAAGCGCCAGGTAACACACAGTATTAACACAAGAGATAAACAAAAAAAAAAAAAAAAACACCAAAAGCAGCCAAAGACTGACACCAAGGACCAAAATCCTGATTTAAACAACTTTTCAAAAGAGGTTTGTTCATACAAACGTTTGGTTATTTATTTCTGCTGGTTTTGTTCACATACTCACGTAACAAAACCAACTTCACTGTCATAAAACCATTTATTTGAATCTCCTCTGGAAACTGGTAGCACTCGTCTTGCATTGTGAAATGAGAAGGTGTGAATTAAACATAATGAGCATTTCACGGCAGTGTTACATTTTAACTGGAGCAATAATAACTAATGTGACATGAACACTAATAACTTCTGTGACCATTTTTGAAGAAATTCTTGGGATATTTTTTGATCTTGTTTGTGCATTTTCTCATTACACAAATGTCAGATTAAGTGCCCATTTCAGCTTTAAGCAGTTAAGTTCTTTATTCTTAAAGAGGTGAATGTGAGACTGGGCTTTCACACCCACGCCATTTACAGTGGTTTTATATTTATTTATAACAGAGTATACCATTTTGGGGATAGATACAGTAATCAGTCACAGCTTTGTTGTAAACCTTCAATGTAAATCAAACAAACCTCTCATTCGCAGTAAGAGAGCACTTACCCTGACGCACACAAAGGCTCCTCACCCCAAACACCTTGGTGCTACACAGAAGCGCGTTACAAATTCTGACCTCAAGGAACAAGTGGAGGCCCTCAAAGGTTCTGGGCAGTTTTCTCCCTCTGTACTTCCTCATCTCTCCCTTCTTGTCTAAATAAAATACACACCTGCATTCTTGACTCTAAAGGGTTAAACAATCCAAAAAGGTGTCTGACACCCTACTCGCGACTCCTCAGAAGCTGTGAAGAAACAGCCAAGCTGTTTTAACACTAGTGTATTTGAAAGTATACAACAAACAATGTGTGTGTTCATCATTATCAGGGCAAAACCTGGGTTTAAAAAAAAAAAGAAAAAAAAAGGAAGACAAAACATTATCGCTCAATGATTCTTTAAGAAGCTCTATTTTTTTCTTTCTTCCCTCCTCTATGTGTGTTTTGCTACAAATTCCTCGGTGGCAAACGAGTCTCACTCTACCTCTTACAGCACGATAAGAGCATCAGTCGCGGCGCTGATACTGGTCTAGTCGAAACCAAATGGGCACAAGAGAACAGGAAAATAAAAAACCCAAAGTCGAAGCTCATACAGCTGCAAAACCATATCACTACTTGGTAACAATGCAGACCTCATAAATAAATGAAACATAAATGAATAGAAATGAGAAAAAAAAAAGTGAAAAAAAAACTTTTGTTATGTTTCTTTATGCCTGTGGCGTTTCTAGAGTACATCAAGAGTTTGAATTGTTTGAACAGATTTTAAAAAAATTGTGCTAATTTTAAAGAAAAGTGTTGTCGATTCCTATTTCGATGGCACAAGCGAAGGTCACAGATAAGAAATGTTGTTTCTCTCTTGCTCTTTTTTCTCCCCCGTTTCCCCTCCACCTTTTTCTCCTTTTCTCTTCTCCGTTGTGAAGACATGCTAAAGTGCTTGTCGACTTGTTCAGCTGGGGTAAATTCAAAAGGGGGGGATATACAAAAGAAAAAGCTTGTAAAAAAAATAAATACATAAATAAAAAGACTAAGGCTATGAATTTAGGCATGCCTGTTTTTCACAATAGGGGGAAATATTTAAATTTCTTACTTAACAAAAAACATGGGGAAAATGTGTGGGGCCAACAGTGAACAGCAAAGGCCGTAGCATTAATCTGGGGGAGTGAGTTGAACTTCAGGGGTGGGAGGGTGTTTATTTTGCGTTCTCTTGAGAAAATTTATTGTGGAAAAAAAAGAGCTCAAATGATTTGAAGTTGTTGTGCAATACTTAATTGAGACATGAAAACCACAGGTTAGTGGTAGGCTGACACTGAGCGGTCTCTCCATCGCTTAGGGTCAGTGTCCTCTAGAGAGCTTTCCAGTCTACTATGTCAGAACTGTGGTTTCTTGTTGATTTTATTTCTTTTAGTTTCTTTTTTTATTCTTTTTTGGGCTGTAAACTATGGTCTGTCAGTCTGTGAAACTTTGCAGTATAATTCTGGTATTGTTGTTCTCTTTACGGTGTAATAAATATGTTAATACCTGCCTCAGAGACTTAAGACTGGTGTTCTTTCATTACAGCAGCAGTGTCCAAGATTAGCAAGACGATCCAGATAAACAAAGGGATATCCAAAATTGAGGGGGCACTCCACTCATTTTACGGCACTATTCAGTTTACATGTCACAAGGTGTACTCCTCACCCTGATGATGTCATGCGGGTTATCTTACATTTTTTTACAGAAGCCTTGCATTACAAACTGGAGGTGCAGGTGGGCAGGGCGATGCTGATGAGTTGCATTAAGGGAAATGTAGGATCCCATATACTAGCATAAATTCAGGATATCTGCTGCTTTGTTTTGGACCACCTTCTTTTAATCTGTCTCTCATACTAAATCACTCAAGTAGTAGTTTATTTTATGGGTTTAAATTTCAGACAGGATGGCATATGAATCCAGAAGTCTGACATTACAGTGCAGTCCTGTATCAGTCATGTCTTCTTAAAGCAAGTCAGTTTCATGAGAATAAGTTATCAGTTTGTATTTATTCAGCAGTTAGTGACATCCAGACAGTAAGAAGTGGAGAAGCTGTTTATGCTGATGAAGGCTGTGCAGTTAAAAACCCAAACTATGACAGCAAAGTACATAAACAGCTTCTTAATTTTTCCAGCGTAATGGCTGTTGACATGGTGTGTGTATTGCAACAGATACAGTCTGAACCAAAACCCACAGAGAAAACGTTATACAGACTCGACAATATCTAAAAGATAAAGCCTTGTTTGGAGATGGACATCACATCATCAGTCAACTTTCTGCAGAGCCAGTTGAGTGAGGGATACAATACACTGTAACAATATATCCTTTAAAAATAATATATTCATATTCATGACCCTGTCTGACTGGCTGTAAACTATTTTATTGGCCATTTTAAGTCGTGTGTTAGTTTCAAAATATAATTTCCATCTGCAAGTGGGCTCTTGAGAGAACCAAGAGCAGACGCATTATTCAATAAATGAGTGCAGGTACCTTGGAAAACTGAATGGCTGATTTTAAGGGTGCATGGCAGCCTCAGGTGGCCAAGTGTTGGGGGCTCACAGTGATGTTGGAAAGAAGACAAACAGTAATCAGAACCAGCTCGAGCTAATTTGTGACCTAGTAAATAGTGATTACTATTCCATGAATATATGTTTCCTGGGTGTGTATCACTATTTGCCTATGGAGAACCAGGCCAGCCTAATCATTGCTGATTGTAGGATGTGAGATAGACTATATCAAGTAGCATCTTAGCCCGAAAGACTGATTAGACATCCAGTGCAACAACCTTACCCTACGCCTTAAAATGTGTCCACGCATAGTTGACAAAGCTAAATGAACTGTTAAAATAAAGCAGTGATACACATTACAAGGAAGCTGTTAAGATATGAGTCTTTGATGGAGCTATTTATACGCTGCTCTGACACCAGTACAATTAACCTCTTAACCAACCTCAGGTTTCTGCCTGACAAGATTGTGTTGGACCTGAAAGAGCTGGGATCAGCTGCTCCCTTTCAAAGTGAGCGACAGTGAAGCCATAAAGCAGCTTGTCAGCTCTAGAAGCTCTGCCTTTTTCTGACCCAGCGCTCCCCATCTTTATCTCTGTGTTGAACCACTTTGGAGTTGATAAAGCTCAGGGATGAGTTGGACTGCTGTGATATTCCTGCCACATTCTTCTACATAAAGTTCATTGTGACCAGGGCTCTTTTCTTCTCCCCCTCATCTCATCCCCTTCACTCTCTCTCTCTCTCTCTCTCTCTTCCCTTGTCTTTTCTCACTCTCTCTTATCAAGCCAGGCAGAAACAGACAGTGCCTTGAATTAAGCGGTGGTGGGGGGGGGGGGGGGGGGGGGGGGGCAGCTTGGAGCCGATAACAATACAAAATGGATTTTCTCAAACAGAGAAAAACAGCTGTCTCCATTATTTGAATGCTTCACCTTTCCCCGCTCCATTAATTGGCTCTTTGATCACAGGCAGAGGTGCACAGTGGCTGATAAGGAATAGGTTATTAGTAAAGTAGCCTGGAGGACCGAGAGGCGGCCGGCCGTGCCGGGCTGCAGGAGATGAGATAAAGGCGTGGTAATGCCGGGGTGAGAGAGTGCCGGTGAGTGATAGGGCCGGGCCGCCTGGCCTCTCGCTCCCGCTTGGCTCAGGGGTGGTGGGAAAAAGAGCAGCAGCAGGACGAGGTGTGATATCGCAGCTAATGCGGGATTGTGATTCGGCTTGTGGGGGATAGAGCGTGGGATTTGATTCCATAACGGCCTGCTCCTCTAAGAGGTAGATCTCTCCCTCCCTCTCTTTCTCTCTCTCTCTCTCCCTTCCAGTCTGCCTCCCTCACCCACTCTTACAGTATCAAACTGTGTGACAGGAAATTTCCTCTGCGCTTTTCATATTGGCCTGATATGTGGTAAATGTTGGGCCTATGATAGCCCGCCAGGAGAAAAACTAGAAGGAGGGGGAAAATGACATTAACCCATCCAGGGCTTTTTAAAAGATGGGCGGCTCCTTTGATGTTGCGCTGAGTTAAATTCACTGCATCAAATCTGATGGAATTTTCACTCTAAGCCTGTTTATGTATTTTCTCACATCCATGGACAAGGGACAATTTGCCACACTTCTCAGCAGAGGAAAGAAATCTTCAAGAAGTCACAATCTTGTAATCCTCTCTCTCTCTCTCTCTCTCTCTCTCTCTCTCTCTCTCTCTTCAAGAAATAGGACCGGAGGGGACAAGCAGGGTATTTGTGTGTTGTAAAGCGTGGTAAGAAAAGAGGGGAAGTGTTGATATTAAATTACCGAACACAAGGTTATCTAGTTCCTGCACATGGCTAGGCTGCCCTGGGCCAAGGGTAATCTGCTAATAGCGTTCACACTGAATGACATTATTAAGGAACTGGGCCCATCAGATCTCTCTCTGCCTCTCTCTCTATCCGTCTCTCACTCTCTCACACAAGCAGACACACACAGGGAACAGTGGTGAGGAAAAGAAAAATAGTAAAAGAGATGAAGGGGGGGGCAGAGTTGGATGAGGAGAGCTGGGGGAATAGATAGAGGAAATCTAGGGACCAGTCTGGGGGGGTGGGGGCAGAGAGAAAGAGAGGAAGAGTAAAGAAGTCAGGGGTGAAGGATATGAAGTTAAAATTGGCCTGCAAATATCAAAGTTCCTAATGATTTATGACTCGGTGAAAGCAAATGACAAAACACTTGTATATAGGGAATTGTGACCCACTAAACCACTTTGATTCCGCCCTGATCTGTGTTAGTCCAACACAATGGGACGGAGGGATACCATGCATCACACACAAGCTTGCAGTTACACCACAAGCACTGCAGCTTGCTGAGTGAGGGAACGCCCTAACCTTATGTCTCCTCAGCAGTGCAGTAGAGTGTATTCAGCTGTGGCATATACAGGCCAAGGACAAAAGCCCATGCAGCTATCAATGTCAAGTAATGGCCTCTATACACTGCCCAGCAGGTGAGTGGAGAGAAAAATACCCAAGGCTTCCTTATGTCTCTGGGGAAAAGTGAAAACTCACCGGGAAGATTCAATAAAAAAAATAAAAAATAAAAAAAAGTAATCTTTCTCCTTTTCTTTACTCTCCACTCCCTCCCCCCTTCCCTACCACCTCCTCCTGTCTCATCCTTAGCCATGACAGCATCCTGTAATCCACCATGCATTTGTTCAACCACAGTTGTTTCACACAAATGGAAATGCACACTAAAGCACACACACACACACATGGACACACATGCTTGTGCACTGTGGCTTGAAAAGGGTGGTGAAGTCAGATCACACATTCTGCTGTTAAAAATACTGTTACGTGTAACTGCTTCTTTCCTCTTCTCACAAAACCGTATACCTAACATGCTGTTAACGGAAAATTTCCTCTGTGACCCAGTATAACAGCAATATAATAGAGAATCTCCCAAACACTGCAAACAATAAATCTTGCAGTTGCATTCTTGCACAAAATCAGATGACAATCCATACTCTTCATTATTAAAAAATAGCTCAAAAGTCATGGAAACTGCTGCCCTTTTACAGTGCTTATTGAGACGATTAAGGACTCCCCTTGACATTTTCAAATTCTCATCAAATTGTAGGCTACAGGATAAACAAGCTATTTAACTTCAATAATTGGCAGACCATCAAATCGCAAAAAACTAGCGCACAAATAACTTCTCACAGTGACTAACCTCTCACTAAGTAAACATTTCTTCAACATCCGTATTTGACATTGACTTCACAGGGTGAGCAGGTATATGTTTTCGCTCCTGTGCATGTTTGTGCGTGTGTGTGTGTGGAGGGGGGTTTAAGTGCCAAAGTGAACATCTTGCTAGGACGTGAAGTCAGGAGGTCTCCCATGCAGGCAGCCAGTAGAGAGGAGGTGATTGATGGCTAATGAGAGCTGAATGAGGAGCTGAGGCCAAACACACTGTATACTACCTACTGTGGCTTTACCAAATGATGGATGACACGCTGAGTTACAGTACCCACACATACCATACACTTGATACTGTTTCAAGTTTGTGCAGAGGTGCTTCTATGTGTGGTCTCCATGAAAGTGTTGATGAAAGACGTGCATGTTGACGTGGAAAGGCGTATTTGCAGTTTCGGTGTTTTAAATATGCATCGGTGTTCACCCTTCATTTACCAGGGAATACTATAAAAAACACTGTCATCAGTTGATTCCCCATTTATCTTTACAATCCGTATGGTAACTTTAGAGCACTTCTGTCTTGTCTTTTATTTTCTCTCTCAGCCCTTTCTGTTCCACTCTAAACCCACTGAGCCAAATCACATCCAAAAACAGTTTACCATGACACACAGTGGGACATCGCACTCCATCCGTCATCTTGAACCCCACTGTTTCCCGCTCAGTGGATCCCATCCCATACCATTCTAATACCACGCAGACTTCTCCTATAGACACCGCATGAAGCCTCGTATAAACCCTGCAACATATGGATAGTTGGGAAATCCTTTTTCATCATCCAGGTTTGTGTTGATCAGTGATGAATCGGTCTGTAGATGGAGCGTGACCTTGACTGAGATGTTTGTGCGCGTAAGAAAACATAAAAGTGATTAAGGCAACTAATGATTATTAGCACAATTGTTTGCATTGTGCTCTTAATTACTCCCAAAGTTTAAGGTGATGTTTTCTAATGTCTTTTTGTGCAAGCAACAGTCTAAAACCCAAAGACACTCAGTTTACAATAATATGAAATATCAGGCTTTAGTGACAAAGCAATGAGTTTTTTAAATCGTTGCTGGTTCATTTTCAGTTATTTGACTCATTGTTTCAGTGATACCCTTAAGAAAGTTTCGTCATGGGGTTGTTTTCTCTGTCTGCGACCTCTAGCGATATTTTCTTTAACTCCTGAAATGAGTCAGCATATTTAATCTTTCTCTCTGCGTTCTGAACAGTAATAAATAAACCTGGTCATTAGGGTGATATACAAAGAATGGCAGTGTGTTTCCCTGAAGAGTACCTGCTGCTACAAATGGGTGAATTGAGCCTATAACTCTTTCTGCCCGGCACTGGAGGCATGTGGAATTCACTGTTATTAAACATTAGATGAATACTTTGGGCTAAATCACACACTTGAACCATATATCAAAATGTGAAAGTTACTCCCTGATTGCCACGTTGAAAATTTAGAGTATGTGACTAGTGAGTGCTTGTGATGTATCCTTTCCAGTATTAAATGAAGCACCAGTGGAGGGTCGTAAATCAGCAGGAACTTTTTTCTGCACACAACGCTCTTCTCTCAAACTCTACCTCCTCTTTTTTTATTTATTTTTTGTCTCCTGCTTACAACCGCTGGTATGCTTTCTTCTTTCATACCTACACTGGTCTTTTCCTGTCTATCAAGAGGGACAATAAAGAGCAGCCTGGGCTCACCACCACAGCAGCACTATACATTAGTGCTGCTGTCCATACCGACAAGGAGACACCATAAGCATCCGGAGCACTACTGAAGAAATTTATAGCTTATTCCTGAGCATCCTTTACACCCCCTGGCCCCACTTCCATCCACCCATCCCTGGTCCTCTGTCTCCCCCATCCCTATCCAGCAACCCCCCAACCCCCAGCCCCCCACCCCCGGCTTCCCCAGCTGTTGTGCACCTGGACGCTGGCCTGGGAGAGGGATGGGAACGGACGCCATCCATCTCTCTGAGGGGGCATGTGAGGTATGTGTATGTCTTTGTGTGTGCAGTTGGGGGTTGCTGGGGGGGGGGGGGGGGTGCATTGTTGATAAAACTAAATGACATTGCTTTGGATTGGTGCTGCTACATTGGAAATGCATTAAATGGTGGACTTTAGTCCTAAATATATGTCGTGACTTGGGTACGTCATGATCCTCAAGGGTAAGGTAAGACAGAATATGCTTATGTGTGCAAAGAAGTTAGCGTTCAGTCTGAACCATAATCCATGAGATGGTTGAGTGAGGTGTGGTTTAGTATTTTAGATCATCTGAATGGCTTGACCAACACACTTCCAACACTTAGTGAATAGGAAAGACTCATTTCAATACATAATGTGAGCCTATGTAGTTTGTAAATGGGGGGGACATGTTTTCACCTTTCAATGATAGATTTGTTTACACTGGTGACAAGTAGTGTTTATGTAGTATCAGATGATACTATGGCTGTATTCCACACAAAAGTACATCGTAGTCAAATTAAAGCAAACTCACTAAACAGTACCTGTCCAATTACAGTACCTGTAATTAAATTTAAATAATTATTAGTTTCCTGCTGTCCTGATGAGAAATATATTAATGATACCTACATGACGGTTTCTAAATGTTTCTCCAGAGTGCTGTTTTACTTGCTATGTTTGTCCTGTTTGTCAGAAGAAAAAGTTTGCATATTAATGAGTTGACAAAAGTTGAGGAAAGCACGACAGGCCCAATGGAATATTTATAGTGGAGCACTTCATGAGCTTGTCCCTGTGGACGACATGAAATAAATTTATTCCAATGCTATGTATTAATAAAAATGTTAAAATATGATAGAAACACCACAGGCACGTCAAACCATCATCGTGATTAAAAGCTATTTATTGGTGAATCGTTTGTTTGTGAAATCAATTTTTCATTCTAAATGTCACATTTCTCTGAGTTTTGCAATGCAAATTTGGCCTGAGATATTTTGTTGAAATATACATGGGACGTCTTTGCTCTCCCATGGCACACAAATTTGATTGGTATGAGAGGGAGGGAAGATTGATGAAGATTATCCAGGGTCGCTTGTCCGGGTACCGAGGGAGGTTGCAACATTGTCCTATATCTGCGTGAAATGTCTCAGATCATAAATGGCAGCTCCCATATGGATTCAAATCCAGACACAATCCTCTTCTAATAGACAAACCGCACACAAACAGAGACACACACACATAGAAGGCATGCACAAAAACAGACCATAATTACCATGCAGTAACTATATAAATTTCAATCAAATACCGTTTGAATAAACAAAATGAGTGAAAATATTAAATTATAAATCAATCCTACTACTTCCTATGACTAATGTTTAAGCAATATGAAGCAATATTTCAGATATACGCATTGAGTCAAATGACTGTCAATTCCATTGAGAGTCAGCAAGAAATTTTCCACGTTGTTTTGATTTGCTGGTCTGAACGGTTGAGTTGCTGATTTAAAAAACATCCGCTGTGGGGAAGAAAGTCAGCGGGCCAAAGAGACTTGGATATTTTTCTCCAGAGATGTAAAACCAAACCAGGGATAAGTGAATGTTGGACCTGCATTTGATAGAGGAAAGCAAGAAAAAGGACTCCTGTGACTGAATCGGTAAGCAGTGTTACCTGTTTGCAACTTAATAGGGCCATGTAGAAAGAGCTCAAGTGTTTTTATACAGCGTGGCTCAGCGGGAAATCAAAGTCAAAGAGAGTAACTGTTACTTTATGTGGGTTGCATGTGATCTGTATGGGTTATGTGCTGTTTTTTTTGTTTATGCAATAGAATGGCAGCTCCACAGCAAAGCTGCCAGTTAGCTAGCAATTCATAATATTGATAACAGCAAGTTAGCTAACACTAGCAAGCCCTTTATAACCAATAAAACATACATGTAACATTACTTATACATGCAGAATTAAAGCCAGTTCCGCTGCTGGAAGCTGGAGGCCTGTAGCAGCTTGTAGGGTCCTCCGTCTCGGTAAAGCCGGACCAGTGTTAGCTCCATCGTATGACTGGGAAAGAAATTCAGCCTTGTACATATCCACTTGAACTTGCTGCACAAATGACACTGACGGAGCAGGTAAAAACTTAAAAACTTCATGGATGTTTTTATGGGCCACCAGCTGATCAGGATTTGAACAGGTAGTCGCCATGATGCCTGTGCTCTGGTCTTATCTTTTTCTTTGTCAGAGGGTTTTTTTTTTTTAGACAAAATACAGAGGGAATAGTTTTTTCTGTGATATTATTATGTAAAATCTTGTTCACAAAACCTTTAATGCAACCATTATGTGGCTACTGTGCTTGTAGCCCAGACAGTCAACAATGCCGATAGTATTTGCAGACCATAATAAATTGTACAGTTTGGTGAGAAAATCTTAGAGATAAATCTGAATTGTATTTAAAGCTTGTTCATATGGTCACAATATGAATTTGTACATGCAATAAGGACATAATTAACATTTGTTGTGTAGCTTGTCATGACAAAACAGCTAAAGCTGACAGGGGCTGTTTAGCTAGTTTTTCTGAGTAACAAAAGGGGCCAATGGTCCAAATTAGAGTTACAGTTTTCCTTTTGCAAAGGAGCTACAGAGCGTATCTCTTATTAGCAACCAAAGGCACAGACATGTGATATCTAATATTCTGAAAAAAGAGGTTAATATGAGCCTAATTTGTCTTTCTAATGCTACTCAGAGCTCCAGGGCTACTCCAGCCGCTCAGTTACTGTCTGCACCACTCGTCCAGCTATAAATTACTAAACTTTGTTAGCCTGTGCTTCAAGTTCCTTCTAATGAGACTTACAAAATACCCCTGCCAATTCAAAGAACTTTTCCTCTTCTGTTTCCCACACACACACACAGGATAACTTTCTTCCAAATGGTAATATCCAGAGAATTAGGTGGATTAGAGCCCAGTGAATCATGATCCCAACTCATCTCCTTCATGGAGAGGTGGGACTCCATCAGTGGTGGGCTGCTTTAGGTCAAACTGCGGCTGACAGACCATCATCAGACCTTCCCCCTCTCTCTTTCTTTCCACTGACATCTTGGATTCATCTTTCCCTGCTGCTCATATTTCTCAGCCGTTCTCTCTCTCCTGCAACATCTTGTATTTATAATTTCTCTTTGTCCAATGGCATCTTGCATTTATCAATCCATTACTTAACTCTTCTAACACGTTTGACTCATCTATCCTCCATCATTGCTCTGTCTCGCTGTCTCCCTCTCTCTCAGATCTACAACAAATGTTTGACCGAGTTGTTCCACACTGTATTATTCAGCGCTGTGTGTGAGCCGGCGTCATCAGACATGTATGCCTGAAATGATGCATTGGCTCTGTTTAATTATAGAGATGCTGAATAAATATTTACAGATGGCCGATCTGTCTTCTCCCGACCAGGCCCACGAGTGTGATTTATGAACCGTCAGTTAATGCAGAAAAAAACAACTGTCATTGTTTCTGTATGTAGGCTGGATATTACGCACTACATGTATTAAAACCAGCTATATGGTATTTCATGTCTCAGACACTGCCGTGTTAATACATATGTAGCTGCTACTACAAGTCTGTATGGAACTTGTTCAGAGTTTAAACAGGTTCTTGAGACTGTATTAACCTGTAAAGGTATTCTTCAATAGTCGTCAGGTCTTGTCAGATATGGTGGATTCCAGCAATGGTGGAAGAGTGAATGGAATATATTAACATTTTAAAACTCTGCCCTGAAATAACTTTGCTAGAGCTGGTGTGGACTCTTTTTTTTTTACCTGAACTGATCTCTACAACCATAATATCCAACGAGTCATTTAACCTGTTATTATAAAATGACTTATTAGTGAAGTAAGAGCCATTTGTAGATTTCTAGGCTGGCTCCCAATAAGCTGATTACAGGCAAGAGCAGGGCATTTACAACAAACTTTAACATCGAACATTACAACATCAGATATTACACTCAAAATATACTTCAATGAATTCAAAATTCACACAAACAAATAAATAGTGCTCCAATTTAGAGGGGGAAACGATGAATAAAATTAAACCTGACCTAATTCGAGCCAGAGGGAATTAGATCCTGAATCAAGCCAAACCCAAGGAGTCAGGCTAATCGGGTTTGGGCTGAGATTCAAAGCGCTAGATTAGCAACCCCTGGATCCAAAGCAGTGTGGGCGGCTGTGTGGAAACAGAGGAGCTGCAAGGCTAGTTATGATGAACAACTGGCACACAAATACTGTGCCTTTACATGCAATATGCTTAAAGAAGTTTCATATGATATGTAACATGACTTGTGGCCAGTGGGTGGGTAAACCCATGGTTTTTCTTAAGCCACTTTAACTCTTTTTAGAAGCAGATAAGTGAGTGTACACTGTAAAAAAAATAATGGTCTCGCAACTAGGAGAGACTCAGTCTGCATAGAAATTATTAGGGACAGGAAATCAAACCTGAAGGAAACCTGAATCCATAATAGATCTTGTTTAACACAGCAAAGCACGGCTATACACTAACAGCTCAACTCTTAATATCCATATTTTAAGACATGCATAATTTCTTTGTCGTATCTCTTAAAACCATAGGCAAACATTCCAATTAGTAGCTTAACTCACATGGCAAAGAAAATATTTAAGCATCCAAGGCATCCCCAAA
The DNA here is from genome assembly GCF_046630095.1 of Trachinotus anak. Taxonomy (NCBI): domain Eukaryota; kingdom Metazoa; phylum Chordata; class Actinopteri; order Carangiformes; family Carangidae; genus Trachinotus; species Trachinotus anak. The sequence goes on along the minus strand of NW_027273867.1, from coordinate 13,499,224 downwards.
ACTCTCAAAACTGCATCCTGATGTAGTCCAGCTTTAGACTTTATGAGTGACATTTATGTGAGCTCTGAGGTGCAGTGAGTTGTACTGGCTGTGTTGTGCATGAGTTCTGCCTCAGCTGCTGGGAGAGAAATACAGTAAAAACACATTAAGCATTTCACTTTGAAACTCACTGGAGGGCTGCAATGCTTCCTAATGCTCTCCTTTTTACTGCACACAAGAGTGTCTCTGTGTTCGTGCATGTGTATATAACTATGCATGTAAGTGTGTGTTCTCATGTATGTGTGTGTGTGTGTGTGTGTGTGTGTGTGTGTGTGTGTGTGTGTTAGCCTGCCTGCTGGTGCTCCACAGCCATCTGGTATCTGGTCAGTCTAGCGAGCCTCTGGAGGGCACCTGGCCAGCAGCTTGCTCACCTGGCTCTGCTAGCCCCTGCCAACCACCACACCTGGCCTGGCCAGTGCACAGGGAAAGGGAACAGATTGCACAACGCAGTGAAAAGCAGTCTGACATTTCAGCATGAAATGAAGCAGTGTTACAGGATATGTGTGCGTTGTGTGCGAGTAGTAATATTCAAATATTCGTCACCATGCAGATTTTAGTGCTTCTGGAAAATCAATACTTCACAAACTATTTGTTAGGAAAAGAGATAATCAACATAATCATATAAGTTTCCATAATGAGTAATGTTGAGTTCTACTGCATCTGTGCCAACAGTTTGTGCCAGTCTGTGCTAACCCATCCATTTAGCATATGATGGCACTTCCTTCCTGCAGGTTGTCCTCTGCTATCAATTACACTCTCCTCTCCCTGCAAGAAAGATGCTCTTTGTCCCCTGTCGCACACACGCGCACACACACACACACAAATGTGTGCACATGCCACAGACGCAGAGGGACAGACACCTGCAGAGTGTTTGTCACCTCTTCTGTTGGCATCTGTGACCGCTCGGCATTGTGGGAGAGATGGCCATCTGCTGTCGGCAAGGCTGTTTTGGAAGGGGGCAAGCGGGCACGATGCATCATGCTGCTCTTTTCTGTTGGTCTGAGCTGTGTGAAGTGTTGAGTCGTTCTCGTGTTCGTGTTGTTTTCACTCCTACTGCTGTTACTTAGCGACAATAATATAGCAACAGTAAAAAGGTAAACTACATTTGCATTAAATAAGTCACAAATGCAACTGTATGATTGTCACAATGTTAAAAGTAATTGCAGCTTCTCCAGAGAGCATTAACACCTTTTTTCAGGAAATTCAACATATGCTAATTACACAAAAGCAGTGTCCCATACAGAATGTTTTGGAGTCATTAAAACCTCGTGCAAATGGTTGCCATTTCTCAAAGTGAACTCTTTCCTAATTATCTTGGAAATGTTTACCCCTCTTCACAGGGAGACAGCACATGAATGCTTGATTGACGTGACAGTGGCTGCAAAGTTTCTTCAATTATCCTGGCAAGGTTACGATTCCTGTCTCTTGATTCACAGCAGGTCCTTGTCATTCTGAACACAGGAACACTAAACTCTTTTCTGTAGCTATGCAGCTGTAACCTATGAATTTTAAATCTGCTGTATATATAAAAGATGAGTTAGAGCCATTAAAAATTATTGTGGTACTTAAAACACGGTGTGTGCTTATTTTGTCGGTCAGTTGCTCAGCCACTATGGTCCAAACCAAAATATTTCAACATGGATTGCCATGAAATTTTGTTCTGACATACATGGTCCCCAGAGTATGAATCCTACAGACCATAGTTGTTGCTCAACTCTTCATCTTGCGCCATCATCAGGTCAGAATGTTCACTTGTCATAAAGGAAGAAAAGGATGTCAGTCTTGTTATGTGTTTACAAAACCAAGTATGCTTGAAATATATTGTCTAGAGGATTAAAAAATAAAGCTGAGCAACAAAAGTACCTTCTCTAGTTTCAGCATAAATTAATAGAATGTACATGGAGTCTTACTGTAACAACAAAGGCAAATTTGTAATTGAAATTGCAAAGAAATAGCTTCTTGTTTCAGTTTTGTCACTGCAGGCAACAGCTACTTTGCGAATTGTGTGATGCTGAAAGAAAATGTTTGCTCCACAAGAAATTAAGCATTAATAAACATGGAGCATGAAGAGAAATGTGGTCTTTATTTAGAGAGAACAAAGAGCAAATAACAACAGCAGCCTTGGAAAAATTACAGACAGGAATGAGTGGAGTCAGATTGAGATAACAGAGACATTAACCCACATATTCCTGAAGGACATTCATGTGTGTAGGACGTTCATTTGGCTGGTTGGTCGGGTTGTGGGTCTGCTCATCCAGCCGGCCTGCACATCGCAGACAGATGTTCGGCCAGCCAAGCCTGCAACGCCACAGGCACTGTGTGTTCTAGAAAAACCCGGAGACCAGATGCTGCTACCTGGTGTTCCACCCGCCTGCCGCCCTGCTATACTGGGCATGCTCCAGTGGCCATCACATGACCTCAGATTAGATTTTGAGATAATGTGCCGTCAATCACATTTGATGATAGAGTAGAGCGGATCTGGAACTGAAAGACTTCGCACAGTCGACTCAGCAGGTTTGCCACTGTGTATCTGACAGGCTGAATTCATATGCCAGATTGTTTTGAATAATGAATCAAGTATGGTATCTATAAGAAGAGAATACTCACGTTCATGTGACTCAGAGGATGTGCGTTTTTTAATTAAGTTCAACTACAGTGTAAGGAGTAATATCAAAACCGTAGCAAAATAGAAATGAATATCACACAATAAAGAATTACTTTTGGAAAATGCCAGCATCAAAACACAAGTAAAATACCACATGGCGTTCTACTGAGTGAAGTAACATCAAAAGATGTAATGCAGCATCTCCATCTCTTTCAGCCTCCTTTTCCCTCCAGTTTTGTTCCCCATATAAATAAACAGTCACTGTCTTCCGAACAAACAGAAACACAGATTCTTCGTCCCTCTCCACAGTCCCTGTTATTACCAAACCCGCGGAAACTTTCGAAGAGATTCAAAGACACTCAAGATTAAAGATTTATTTGTTCTTTGAAGTTCCAGAAGTGTTTTTGTCTTATTTCTTCAACAAATGTAGCGTGGTAATGGTGTTTTCGCAGTGTGGTTGGTGCTGACCCAGAACTGCCAGAGAGAGGTTGCTGGCCTGATGGCCGCGCTCTCGTCTCAGCTCCCCTAATGAGGAATGGCTCAGTAATGGCATTGCTTCCTTGTAGCCTCAAAGGACAGACAGTTTACTTGCTTGCATTCAGGCTGTTATTTATACATTTATATTGTGATATGATGTGATGTAAAAAAAAATATAAAAGATTAGGAGGAAGCTGGGTTATTAGATCGGTACATCTGGGTGGCTTTGTTTTGTGGTATCTTTTTTTATTCTAGTGGACTACACCTTTGGATTGTTTCTTATTTCACCTTCTAATCTATATCAAGGAAGCTCTTTTGTTGATGAAGAGATGGTACAGTTATTGTCTTGTACATCTAGTGTCTTTGCCATCTCTTTTTCTATTGATATGCATCACTGAATGCAAGAAAACGTTCACCTTTTCTTATGTTTGGTTTCTCATATTCAGTCACACGTGTGTTACAACACTCTGATCTGATGCTGAGATTTCAATTAAGCTTTGAATTCCAATAACAGCTCATTGTTCTTGCTTTTATTAGCTGCCCTATCTCTTAGATTCATCAGGCATATCTCACTGTGCTGTGCATCAGTGCATCTCTCTCCCCATCTGCTCCAGGGCCAGCAGAGAATCATACTGCCCCCTAGTGCCCACAGTCATTAGTATCACAACAGAATTGATCGTGCAGCCATCAACCAGACAACACCCTGGTACTCTGCCAGTGGCTCGATACCAAGTTCTGTCATGGGCAGCGATGCACGACAATAGATTCTACTGATTGGAGTGGTGCACACTCCTGGCTATGACACTGGGCTACCATTCGCTTCTGAATGGCTGTTTTTCTCTCTCTCCTGTTACAAGGCCTCTAATTCAGCAATCAATGCCACTCATTTTAATAGCAGTTCTGCTGTTGCCCCGAGGAAAGAAGAGGAGAAATCAGGGTGAGCCAGTGTCAAATCATTCATCTGAGGTGAAGGCCGTTAATCATGGCTTTGATAGATCCCTGAAAATGATTAAATATACAGTGCTGCAGTAGAGATATCATGCTGGACAGTGTTTGTTACTAAAAACCAGCTGCAAATACTTGTTTGGGCATAGTACTAGAAAGCTTAAAGGTGTGGGTTCTTATGCAAGCACAGAAAATGTAAATAATGTATCAAGCTTCAACAGAGAACACACGCTCGTGATAATACAGAGAGTAGTATGTAAAATCAAAGAAACCACAGTCAAAAGTATTGAGACAGAACTGCATATGACCTTCAGCAGCAACCTTCATCATATCCATGACATTAAAAGCTTGCAACCAGCATCCTATATTCTGTTTTTAGTCAACATATCACTTAGCTTTTCTAGCCCCAAGATGCAATGTGAGCTCAAGCAGCTATAGGCTCTTCTAAAGACATCCTAAGTAAGTGCTCCAAATGACGAGACAGACTAAATACCCCCTAACAAACGATACAAGACTGCAGAAAGCACTTTAACAAAGGAGGTGTGTAATGAACCCAAGGTGCCTTCCACCCAATATATCATCCTGAGCAAATTTGCCAACATCACTCTCTTTACCTCCAAGCATGGTAAATGAGAATTTATGCACCCGCTACTTTATCATTCTTTACTTTTTTCACCCCCATGAGGTAGCCATGCCATGCGAAACAGATATTTCCACCAAAGGCAATATCCCCTCACAGTAATTATATCAGAGCAAGAGAATGGCTCATTAACATATGCTAGGCATGTCAGGAATTTACAAGCGCCTTTTGTAGATGCCTCTCGTCAGTGCGCTGCTCCCATCCGTATGGTGTCTCCTTTGAGGATGCAACCTCCTCATTTCCATAGATGTCAATCAAGCTGTGCGTGGTTTTTAGAAACAGTCTGTACCAAAACACTGGGCTCTCTGAATATGGCAATCATAAGGGACAGCTCAGTGATATGGAAAGAGTGTGTCTGCACACATGTGGGGGTGTGACTATGTGTTCTGTGAAACGACATGATGAAAACAAAGCGATGGGGGCAAGATTATCTTGATGATGTGCCATCAGTGCAGAGTGGGTGGAGTGATTGTGTTTGCTTTTCTGCTGTGTGTTAAAGAGGCATGTGTGTATGTGTGAATACATGCAGAAAGCCTGACACCAGACACCAGACACCAGACCGACTAACAGACAGGTCCTGAGGCCACTGAGCTAGTAGCGCTGCTGCCGCTGCTGCTGCTCCACTGCTTCAGGACCCAACATCTGCTGCCTGCAAGAAGGCACGTACTGTTGGCCTTTCACCCATTAATATGGTGCCAGCAGATTACAATGACCTATTTATCAGCCATGTTCATGCACACCCCTTAAAACGATTTTTGAATTTCCATTGTGAGGTCATTATGTAAATCTTGTGAATATTTAGTGAAGTTATGTATCATTTATGTTAAAATTTCCCCCAGAACAAAATAGTGTCTGTGTAATCTTAGTAATGGTAATTAAGTCTTTAAAAAGTTTGAATATAGATTTGTGAACACACAGCACTATTCCAGTGCTGGAGGCAGGAGAGCAAAATCTGCAGTGATGTAACCACGCAAAATTTTCTTCTGAAGCGCTGTGTACACCAGAGCTGCACTCAATGGGTAATATGACGGTAACTAGTGTGATTGTGAGTGTTGCACAACTTAAGATTATAGGTGTAAAAAACACTGTTGAATGCATTACCCGTCTATATATTAAATTGAGGCCTGGTCCTGCTGACGAATACTAAATGTTAAAATGTTCAAGGCATTACATGATTTCTGTTTTTGGGTTGGAGTTTTGATGTGGTGCAAATGCATAAGCTCAGATGGCAATGTGCCCCAGTGGCCCTGCCTGCTTCTCTTTGTTTGCCTGACCCCCAACGCCTCATCCAGTCAACACTAGTGAGGCCAAGGCAGACTGGTGTGCTGCTTAGTTCTGCCACACTGGCTGACTGGGCCACTGCCCTCATACTCTAACTGAGAGTAAACTACCTAAGCTGACAGCAAAAGGAATTTAGGCTTTGCTGAAAACACAAACACTGCACATGCACAGAAGGAGAGGGCAGCCTCACTTTTCTGTGCTGTAAATGAAGAGTAGCTTTGAAAATGACTTTTTTTTTTTAGAATGAATAGGGTAAGTGAAAATGAACAAAAGAAATAATTTAAAAACGTTATGGATCCATTCGCTGGGAATGAAAAAGTGACCTAACAGTGGCATCACAGGAGTTTGACAGAAAACCTACAAAGTGAGATGGAGATAGAAAGAAAAGTCATTTTGCGTTTGAATGAGTGCGGTCTTTTGCCCCAGCAAATGTCAGTGCAATGACTGAAGACCCAATGTCCATTTCCATCACCGACCGCTCTCTCTATCTCTCTCTTTCTTTCTCATTCATTGTCATTGCCTTTTCCCTTTAAGTGCACTTTCGCCCACACCACTTGGAAATTGATTGAAACAAAATGTCACAATTATGCCCTGTAGCTCGCCGCTTCAATTATTCATCAATTAGGGGCTAGGCTCCTTTTTTTCTCTCCTCTGAGCTGATTTTTCATTCAGTTTGCTCGAGATGTATGGCTCCCCTGCTGTTAACCAGTCCAAAGTCATTAGTTTCTGGGTTTGCAATTAAACCTGATGCATTATGCATGAGGCTCCGACTCAGTAGACACACGCAGCAGCGGCCGCAGCAGCTAGCGAACGAGCTAGCAAGCTCTGGAGGCGTGGATGGGAAATTAATTTGCTAGAAATGAAGTTCTCTCTGCCTCTCCTTCTCTCTCTCTCTCTCTCTCTCTCTCTATCTATCTATCTTTCCTCTTCTCTGGCAGGTTGGAACAGATGCCACTGGCTGGAGATGGAGATAGAGATGGGGCAGCTATGGAGTCTTTGTGCAGACTGATCAGCACTGACATGGGAAAAGGACCCTACTGAATTTAAATAGTAAAAATATGTGTAGGAGATACACTTTAGTATTGTTTGTTCACATATTACTAGCATTACCATTAAATGGAATGGTTGAATCTTCATATGACATTTGTGTTATACAAAGCCTCTACAGGGTTGACAGTTGTATGTATTAAATACATGTATAACATACCTGCACTGACCAACCACTGTGGAGAACAGGTGTAGTACATTTTATGTAAATCATGTGTGGGTAAACTGTATTTTTGGTAGTCATGGTATGTTTCCATGTTTTATCTATTATCATAAAGTGTATGAAAGCTGAAATTAACATACATCATAAATGTACTCTAGATTTAGTGGAGGACTGTGTTAAGCACTGAAACAGGGTCTAACCAAATGTGTAAATAACAATGTTCATTTGCTGCCACCTAATGACAACAGAGTAAAATATCATCTATGAAGGTCAAAAACCTAAAGGGCTGCTGGAAAATCAACACATCTAACTACTGCCATAAAGCCATTGTCTTGGTGAGGTCTAAGATATGAATGTTAAAGATCTGTGATTTTAATTTTTAAATAATTTAGATGAGCTTGTGATTATAGATAGTACCTTTTTTAATGAACATGTATTTATCTTGTAGCAACACCATAGAAGGAGTGTCCATCCGTATTAAAGCACTTGTATGAACAAAGAAGGGCACGCACTGGGATAGTCAGTGAACTCCTCATTTTCATGTCCTGTAACACACATAAGCATAACAAAGCACATTTAATTACATGAGCCATGACATATTTATCCTATTTTAGCACCGTATAGCTGTCATATATACTTTACTAGGTGTCACAGAAACGTCATTTTGATCACAATCTTTGCGAAAATCTTTTCCCTCACTATCATAATTTAATGATAGTAAACACACAACATTCACCTAACCTTCCTCAGACTGATAAAATGCACACACTCCAGCCAGGTGATGAGGAAAGGGCCCAAGCAGAGCACACAACTGCTGCCACTGGCCAACAAGGCAGTCAAGCATGGGTAGTGGGGAAGCATCCTGTGGACCAGAGAGGACCTGTTCCGGTCCTCCAACAAGACGAATCTTGCAGCCAGTTCCTGGGAAACAGAGATTAAACAAGAATAATGAGATATTTACTGAAGACATACAGTGAGCTAGTGGATAATAAATAGTTTTGTTGTGTCTGCTGTACTTCCATGATAGTTACCTTCAATGGAAGCACCTCCAAATCCTGTACTGATGGCAGTGGCTCACATTGCACAAACCTGTTGCCTTCACAGTAGAGCTCCTTCAAGGGCAACAGGTGAAACTAGACAAGGTTACCAAAGGCAGACAGTGAGGTTTATTTCCAGATTTGTTTGATTTTTCTGGTGGCGATAAAACAGACAATGCTATGTATTGTACCTCAACAGGGAACATGGTCAACTTATTCCCAGCCACATCCACCACCTGGAGTTTTGCCAGTGCCCTAATTCCCTGGATGACATGAAAAGTATTCAAATTCTTCATTGCCGAGTACAAAGAAAGAAAAAAACCACAGAAACACCAAGGACTTAGAAAACAGTTTGCTGTGTTTAGGTGTGAGCTGAGGCCAAAAGTATTTCCTGAGAAGTTACCTACCTCTGGTAGGCTGGTCAGATTGTTTCTGGCTACATGGAGCTTGGTTAAATCTTTACACTGGTACAGCTGCTGAGGAAGCCAAGACAGTTTGTTGGAAGTCAGGTTTATCTCGGACAACTTAGTGAGATGACCAAGCTCTGCAGGGACCTCCTCCAGCTTATTGTCCAGTACACTGAGATGTTGAAGATTACGCAGACTGAAGGGTTTCAACACAGAAAACCATTATTCTTAATCTTAACCCCTTTGTGTCTTTTAATCGACCATTTCTTCAGAGATAGAGGTGAAAACATCAACGATGCCATAAATGTACCTTTTAATCTCTGGTGGAAGTCTTTGAATCAGGTTGTGGTTCAGATTGAGCACAACAAGGTTTCGTAGGCCACCTGTAAAACATATGACAATTTGAGTTTTATCTTTCTGGGCAAATCTTCCGAGGTGTTCACTGATGCCCGACGGCGAGAACCTACCCATCACCTCAGGTGGCACCTCTGTGATTTGGTTTCTGAACAGATAAAGTTTCTTCAAGGACTCCAGGCGGCCCAAAACAGCGGGAACCTCCTTCAAGGCATTATTCCCTAAATTCAGCTCCGCCAGCTTGCAGACAATGTAAAGGGGGAAGTAATTTCATCACAAACCTGCGTGGCGTGTGAGACATTTCCAGTGTTTTCCAGGAAAGCGGAGACTCACTTGTCGGAGGCAGAGGAGCTCGGCGGGCAGGGCGGTGATGGCGTTGTTGTTCAGCAGGAGGACCGACAGGTTTCTTATTGCGGAAACACTCGTAGGGACGTCTTTTATTTTCTTTGAACTCAAATTTAAAGAGGTTGCTTTAGCATACAAGGCTCTAACCACTGACTCAGCCATTTGCTTAACCGAACTAAGTCGCTTTCAAGTTTCCATGGAGACAAGACGCTGACAAAGTCCATGAAGATTTCCGGTTGGGCAATGGCGACCTCCAGTGGTGGCAGCGGGGTATAGCAAACGTTTTACCCAGTATTTTCCAGCATCTTGGGAAATGATGAAATTGATTTTAGATATTGGCAAGACAGACACTAAAGGTAGACATGACAGATTTTAAAGGATTTTGCTGTATGGTGACGTGGCACGGTAGTCTTAAAGTAGACCTGAGGAAGAGCATTTGCAGTTGATGTCTTGTCACGTCTTTGTAGAATAAATGAAAAACTGAAACAAGACAGCAGAGCAAAGGTATTTTTGTACAGATAATGGATACCCAGTATTTATTATTCAAGAGCTTGCGTGCGTGTGTGTGTGTGTGTGTGTGTGCGCGCCTTCTCACTCATATAGAACAAAAAAAATCAAATAAAATCAATATTTTCTAATCACGAATGCCACAGGTCAATCAAGTAACAACTCAGTCTCGTTAGTATGGTATGTGTTTATGTAACATCGATATGATTTACAGGTTCAACAACTCAGTTCTTCCCAGGAACGCTGTAAAAGGTCAATAACCTCTAAGGACCCTGTTGACATTTGGTTGAGTGACATACATGATCAGCAGCTCTTCCATGCTTCCTGCCCAAGTGGATTTGCCTAAAAAGTACGTGTTACACCACTTCGTTCCAAAATGAGTCGCAGGGGCCCCCTGGGGGTCATTAGGATAGACCAAGGGTGTCCAATGTGAAATCATTAACACGTTAATTTCCTCCTTCTATGTTATTTTTCATTAGCACAATCCACCCTTTCAAATACATTTGTATTTAGGGGCCCTTGGTGTGAGTGGTTTTAACACTCTCTGCATTACACAAACTGGTTTATGCCACACCAAGTCTAAGCTGTCTCTCAGCTGTCCTCTGCATTGGCTTGATCCTTTAGCCGCTCCACAGAATTGTAGTGCTCTCCCAGCCCATAGGCATGTCTCATGTACCTGCAAACAATAAGAAAATCAAATCTGAGTCAAAATCTCTACATCGGAGCATTTCATAAAGCTAAAGCTTATTATACAAGTTTGTCCGTCTACGGCTGCTTTAGCGCACTGTGCGGGGGACATGATGTGATACATTTAAATGCAGTTACCTTAAACAGTCACATCATGTCACCTCATGAACAAGTACGGTTCATGTTTGGGATATCAATAACTCAAGCCATCTCTGATCTTAACTGGTCAGAGCAGCAGGATGCTACATGAGAGAAGTCTTTTGTTGAGCCTTTCATAAAACTTATTTTACATAATTACAGATTAAACTTGCAGTAGGCAAAAATTGCAATAAATGCCTTGTCTGATTTAAATGTAATGTTTTCAGCTTTACATACATATATGTCTATACTCACTTGCTGTTTATATTTTTTAAAACTTAGCGACTACAGCTTGAACCCCAAACAAATGAAAACCTATTAATAACATACACAAGGGTGATAGGGTCACCGTCATATTCCTCCCCAATTTTTATAGCTGGGGAGTCAGCCTGTATCACTTCTATTGGCAAGTGGAGAACTTGGGTCAAAGCTCGCAGCTGTTGGGTAAAAGAAAAAAGAAAAAGGAATTGTATAAGTATTGTAAAGAGCAACAGCACAGTGAATCTGTGACACACAATAAACATCTGACCTCCAGCTGTCCACCCCAGGCTGCTGTGTGCTCCACTTCACTGCAGTATTTCTCAAACTCATCTGGAAACCAATACACCCACAAACACTTGCATGAATACTGTGCATGCACATAATTACTTTCTAAATGGAATATCTAGATATTTCTACTGTTTTTGGTTGTTTCACCAAAGCAAAGTTAACAGTGTTACCTGTTGAGTACATGTCACCAGTGTTGGGGTTGGTGAGGAAAGGCAGGAAGTCATCAGCATGGCTTCTCATGTGATCAGCAGTACGGGACCGCAGTTCTTTCACACTCATGGTTGACCCAGGCTAGAATAAAACACAACACAATATGTACTCTTTGTGTATACACCTTGGTGAAAGTTGCCATTGTCAACTGTAACAACTCTAGATTGCACACTTATTCCTTATCACATTTCTGATTAGGTATTCAAACTACAGCTACAGCTATAAGGCTCCTGTAACAACGTCTACCTTTGATCGCTGTGCCAGCTGGTCTTCAATGGCACGGTACATGCAGTGGCCGTCAGAGGAGATCTCCTTGATCTGAAGCTGTTGCTGGGCGAGTTTCTGGGCCAGCTTCAAACCCTCCTGGTGCCTCACACCCTGCAGGTTCTGCACCTCGGCCTCTGCTATCCTGCTCTCCCTCTCCTTCTCCTGGGCAGCCTTCTTGTCCTGGGGAGGATCATTTAAATAAAATTTATGTAATAAGGTTGAAGATTGGTCAGGCTGACTTCTTCAGTGGTGGTGTGCGCCCACTCGAGCAAGCATCTGACGGGAGCGAGCGCTCGCCATGAGTCACCGTTAAAAGATCCTGCAATTCAGAGCAGACTTCCTTTTGGTGAACTGGGATTCTTCTTTGCTTCTTTTCAGTGTCCTTGAATATCCAAACAGTGAGTCATATGTTCTCATCTTAAAAGTCAGACAGGGAGCGGACTTGTTTCTCACTATGAACATTTCTCTGCGTTAAAGATACTCAATTACATGTATATATTATTGTTATTCTGTTCCTGCTTGTGGACATTATATGGTGTAGCTGTTAAATGCAGTCAGTCCTAAGAAACTCTCTGCCCTGTTTAAACATGACCCAGCCACATGGTCAGTGGGTCCTTGATGTTGATAATATTGGTATTAATATGAATGTTAGCATGTAGTTTGATTATTATTGCTATCCGTGTTCACATTGTAGTAACTTTATCAGTGTCAGAACTGAGATCACCAGCACCGTAAAGCTCTACACATTATCAGCAAAGCCTGATTAAATTGCTGGTAGTTATTACTAACCTGATGTATGTATTTTTTTCATTTGCCCATCTGTGTCAGACCGCACACCTTTGATACATGCCATTATTGGGTCTACTATACTGCTGTGCTGTTGAGGAAGAAACATTCACTAAACCCTTACAGCTCCATCCTGTCTCATGTGTTGTGCCCGACACCGCAGGGCGATTGCTATCTTAAATATTTCTCAACCAGTTTCCCCTATTTTTCAGTGTATTTCATTAGTACTTGGAACTAAAGAAATTTAAAATGAAAGTATAGTCAGAGTGGTGTTTAAATAGATAATCATGGATAAAATATTAAGGCAAAAACCATATTGTTGTCTGAGGTACTGACATGATATTAATAAGAATCCCATTTTTAGGGCATGGGAATTCTGGGAAGTGTATTTCTTCTTTTGTACACTGGCTGTGTCAAATGATGTGGGTAAAAACAGACAGCTGTTAAAAACTGTCCTATTTGAGAGGGAATCTGTGACTCACCCTTCTCTTCTGGGCCTTGGTTACTCGTGGCTGTTTGACCTCCTCTTGTTCTCCGCCCTCCATCTTCATGGTCTCAACTCCATTTATCACCTGTTCCACCTTTAAACAATGAATGAGTAGGGCTTCAGTTATGTTGCAAATTGATGTTGGAATAATAAACAGACTTCATGTAAGCATGAGTAATGAGATACAAATACTTTGCTCGGGACCTAAATGCATTTACAGTGTAACCAATACATAGCCATGATATTTGTCAGTCATCTGAATGCAGGCTTTTACCTTTGTGTCATTCGTAGATTTGAGTTGCCTGAATTCCTCCTCGTGTTTTTGACTCAGGTCAGCTTCCAGTTTGGCAATTTCCTCTGTCAACTGTTTCCTCCTTTTCTTGTCATTTTTGGGAACGGCATTTTTCATGCTCTGGATTTTAGCTAAAAATGAAGCACAAACACAGACTCTCTGATAAAACAATTCAATAAAGCTAACACACATGCTCAACACAGATTACAGCTCTCAGATGATGCTGGCATGTGCTTCAAAATTAGATGGGCAAGATGAGCTAAATGAAGAGGGATACACTCACAGGTGATACTGACACACCTTAATGTCAGTTTATCGGTAACCTCTCTCCATGAATTAAAGCAATATGGGCTATGTAACACAGCAGAATTACATTCAATTCAATTTCAGTTCAATTTTATTTGTATAGCGCCAAATCATAATATACATTATCTCAAGGCACTTTACAGGGCAAGGTCAAGACCTTACTTTGTTACAGAGAAAAACCCAACAGTTCCCACAAAGAGCAAGCGCTTGGCGACAGGGGGGAGGAAAAACTCCCTTTTAACAGGAAGAAACCTCCAACAGAACCGGGCTCAGGGTGGGCGGCCGTCTGCCTCGACCAGTTGGGTTTAGGAGGAGATAAAAAAGGGGGGGTGGGGGGAGGAGAGAGGAGAAAAGAGAGAGAGAGAGACCAGGAACAGCTGTGTAGGTAATGGTGTTATCAATAATAATGACAGATAACAGTGGTTAATAGTAAAGATGAGTAGCGGTGGATCTGGATCCTGCCAGAGGCAGAGAGACCTGCAGAATGAGGACAGAGAGAGGGAGAGAGAGGAGAAGCACAAACTACAGGAGAGAAAAAAAATACAAAGTTAATGGCATAAAGTAGTCGAGAGAGAGAGAGAGAGAGAGAGAGAGAGCCCAGTGAATCACGGGAATCCCCCAGCAGTCTAGCTCTATAGCAGCATAACTATAAGCTTTACCAAACAGGACAGTTTTAAGCCTGATCTTAAAGGTAGAGAGGGTGTCTGCCTCCCGAACCCACACTGGGAGCTGGTTCCACAGGAGAGGAGCCTGATAGCTGAAGGCTCTGGCCCCCATTCTGCTCTTACAAAGTCTGGGAACCACAAGTTGACCTGCATTTAGAGAGCGAAGTGTCCTATTGGGAAAATAGGGAAGTATAAGCTCTCCAAGGTACGATGGTGCCTGACCATCAATGGCTTTGTAGGTAAGGAGGAGGATTTTAAATTCTATCCTGGAGTTTACAGGGAGCCAATGCAGAGAAGCTAACACAGGAGAGATGTGATCTCGTTTCCTAGTTCCTGTCAGTACTCGTGCTGCCGCATTTTGGATCAATTGGAGGCTTTTTACTGCATTTTTGGGACATCCTGACAGTAAAGAATTACAGTAGTCCAGTCTTGAGGCAACAAATGCATGAACTAGCTTTTAAGCATCCTTTAGACAAAGATTGGGTCTGATTTTTTTTTTTTTTTTTTACATTACATCAGCTTCACTGGTTTTTTTTTTGCTCTCAAAGTACTTACACACTGTTCCAAGAACAATTTTTAAAAAGAAAAAATAGAGAAAAAGACAACAGGCAGCTAGAAATATTACAAAGCTCATCACATACCAGTAGATCAAAGACCAGATGCATGTATTATATATAAAAAGCAACAATGAAAAACAGTAAACAATGTCTACAGACAAGTCAGACCTTGTAAATTGCAAACAAGAACACAATAGTGCAAGGGTGTAAGAGTTGCAATACTATTGAACTAACTATTTCTCCTGTAGACACACCACTATCTGTGATGTCATAAGTGTTTGGTTTGTTTTGTTTTTTTGCCTTTAACAGCTGATGGGAAACATATTTTGCCATCACTTATCGAGGTATGGCTACAGTGAAAGGTATAACCCATAGAGACCTGTGCTGTACACCAGCACTAAATACTATAGACTAATATTCTGGTCTTGGATCCTACATTTTGCCTTTTACTGTCTCCTGTAACATTACAGGTTCCACCACTGCAGCTAGTGGCAAACATGGGCTGAATACCGAGGTATAAAACAACACATTAGATGTAAAAAATAAAATAAAAATAAAGAACTAACAGCAAAGGTTACATTTTAATTACAGAGTTAGAACGACTGACAAGAGCTGAGCTGAGCTACCTTGCAGGTCTTTCTTTTCCTTGCGCTGCTGCTTTGCCAGCAGCTCCTCCGCTGTCTCCACTAACCCCTCCTCCATGACTGGATGATGCTGCTCACTTTGCTCAATAAGAGTCTTTGCGAGCTACATGAAACCGACGACCGTGAGATAAACAAAACGTTAGAATGTCCCGGTTATAAAATATGGCTCATCATTGACAAGAGATAAAAAATATATACTCCGCAATAAATAAAACGTGCTGTTATGGCCTTATCCGGAAGAGACGAGGAGGACAGGGCGGGGCTTTCTTCTTCTTCTTCTTCTTCTTCTTCGTCTTACCCTCCGATTCTAACGTTGCACTACCGCCACCTCTTGGCTTGTTGCTTGATGCAGTCATATCCTTTCAAGGTAGCCGGCTGTGATAAAGGCTACTGTGAACACACAATCCAGCCAGCATTAGCATTTGCATGATTACCTTCACCAAGGGGGTTGTGTTTTTTTATTTGTTTGCAGGATTACGCAAAAAGTACTGAACCGATTTGCACCGAACTTGGTGGAGGGATGGGACATGGGCCAGTGAAGAACCCATTAAATGCTGGGGCAGATCCAGATCATTTAGAATTAATTTAATTTTTTTTCCTCTGAAGTGTGGTGTATGATGTGCATTAGTCTTGGTGGAGGTCTGTGCTCTCTGAGTGCCATTCTACCTCTAGACTAGTTATTTATTCACTCATGGCTGGATTAACCTCAGCCTCAGGGCAAAAAATATGTTGATGGCCTATTACCCCCATCACCCTGCGTGCTAGTTTCACTATTTTCCCAAGCATCCAAAAATCAACCAGTGCCCTTGAACTAAAATTAAATAAATTGTTAGTGAGCTGACGGAAAATTAACTGGCAACAATTCTGATATTGTTAATGTTTAAAGAATTTTTAGCCAAAATGCACTTCTTCCAGATGTGACTATTATGACAAAACAGAGGCTACAAGATGGGGGATATAGGATTATATCTATATATACTGTAGGCCTACCTATATCTATATATAGCTGATGTTCTACATCAGTGGTGCAAACAGAGTTGTATTTAATCAAATTTTATGCACCCAAATAATATGGATTAAATATGGGACTTTTAGTCCTCCTTGGGGCCTCTTTGCCTCCTTTGCCCAGATGGTAATCAAATTAGATAAATTTGAAATAGGATCTTATCTTAAGCTGTTGAGGGAACCCCAGTGGCTCCAGATACAGTAGACTGAATTTGATCAAGCATCTAATTTGATCATATCTAAGATGATATGAACAGCAAAATTCTTGTTTCTCTTTCATTAACATAAACATCACATCACCCTTCCCTTCCCTTCCCTTCCCAACCTGGGTTATGAACACGTCAAGGTGACCCAAGATAAATCGATGATAAAAGGTATGAAAGACAAAAACATATATTTTTTTGTTAGATGAATTTGTGTTTATTTTCTGAATAGTTGTTGCTTTTTTGACGTGAAATACCAGATGCCTTGACCGCTTCAAATCTCTAAAGATTGATCAAATAAAATCTGAAAAGTCAGATCAAGCTTTGATTTCAGTGCTCACAAATTACAAACAACTACAAACCATGTCCACAGTAAAGCTATAGCCTTACTGTAGAAGTGTGAAGGGCATCAAAGACTTCATTTTAATGGATATTTGAGAACCACTGCTTTAAACAGGAGCAAAATGTGCTATATTTAGAAATTAATATTGATCTGCATATAGACATCTCCTTGGTTCCTCTCCATAGACACAGCATAAGGCATGTAGCTTATATTGTTCCTATGATATTCTTATAAATATTAAATGTGGCTGAGATATTTTTATTTATTGTATTTGTTCATCTAAACAATGCAATATGATGAAAATACAAACTGTGTAGTATTTGCAAAACATAAATGCAAATATTAGTCCAGTGGTAATGTCCAAAAGCCAAAAGCAGGCCCGTAATCTGTTAAAAATGAGTAATGGCATTATTACATAAACTACTACCATTAATACATCTCTGGTTGTGTTGGTAGCTGATTAAATACAGGTGTTGGAGGTGCTGCGGCTGAGAAACCTGTTTCTGGACAGCAGACGTGCTGTGTGACGTGGCACGGGAGGCGGAAGAGCTTGTTTGTGTTTTGGTTCTAAGGGGAAGTTGCGAGAAGAAAGAAAGGAGGAGACGTGACGGGATTGTTGAAATTTTCTTGGTTTCCCCAGCACCACTCCAACACAGTGTCCCTGGTTCCTTGTTTAAATACTACAGCGGCGGCATTTAAAGTTCAAAACATCGTCTGGCTCTCAGGTAGCGTACTTGACATGAATCGACAAGTTGTGGTTTCCAGCTGGCGGACTTGCTAACGCTAACGTTTGCTCAGTTGTCATCGGAGGCTAACGTTAGCTAGCGCTGTCGCTAGCGGACTCCAGCTAATGTCGGTGATGTTTGATAGCCAAGAGAATGCAGAAATACGGGCCTTTGTTACGTCTTAGCGAATACTACTCTTCCTCTTCTGTGTCGATGTGTTGCCAATGACAAGTGGCGAGTAATGTCCGGCAAAGCAAACAGTATGCCTGGCTCACAGTTGACTTTGTGATAGCTAACAGCTAGATGGGTGGACTCGGGTCAGTGGGTGGAATGCTAACAGGGCTATCAAGCTAACGTTAGTGTTTGTTAATTGAGGGATGGCTACTCCCCATTAAATAACGTTAACCAGCGAGCACAACATTTCAGTTTGATAACGCTGTGTAGCAGTTCATCGACTAGCTTGTTGGCCCATCACATTCCCTGTAATTTCATTTGGATGAGCCTGTCGTTTTATTTGCTGTTCATGAAGTGGTCAGGAGGCTGCTTGGAAAGCCAAGGTTGGCTAACTGCATGATAGCTAACAAGCTAAACAACAAAAACAGTTTGGAAAATGGCGTCCCCTTCTAAAAATGAAAAGAGATACAAGGCTGCAGCTAACATGAACAAGTGTGTTTACAGTCAACTGACGACAGATAATCCCAAACATTGTGTGAGCATTGCGGCCAGGCGGTGCTTAATGTTTGTTGACAGTCCCTGTCATGAGTCTTCAGCGCAGTTACTGTTTCGTCGCCGCAGTTTCTTATGTGTATTTGTTTTCTTCTTGGTCGCTTACGTTTGAAAGATTTCTTGCTAAAACTTCTCTGTTAATATACAGCATAACTACCTGTCCTAACCACCTCTGTAACGACCTCATCGTTACAGAGGCGGATAGTGTATGGGTACTTTTTGAGATTAATCCCTCCTTATTTTATTATTAATTCAGCAGATCCTTTGACATTGCGACATAAGTAAAAAGTTTACACAGATGTGAATTAGAAAGAGAGGTTGTTGGTATATTAACGAAATTTGCTTTAGTTGTCCAATTTCTAGACTTGTTCAACTAATCCTGCACTTATTATTATTTATGATATGATGCTGTGATGTGTTGATGACTAAAGCCAACATTTGACAGACTTAGACTTGTCTTTGTAGTCTTATTTTGAACATGTAGCTTTGTACACTCAATATTATAACAGTTTAACATAATGAAATAGGTACCTGAACACTGTAAAACATTTTCATGAAAAAGCCTTAAAAATGTGCCAGTAGCTGATGGCCTTATGTGAACCTCACAATATAATATAATGCATTACAACATAATCATGAACTGTGGCCTCAAAGTTCATCATGAGCACCACTCAGATAACAATGTCAGAAGAATGTGACTAACATGCCTTATGATGGTAGCTTTTTTTTTTCTTTTTTTTTTTTTGCAGAGCCATTATACGTAATTGCATTGGAGAGCATATATGAGCATGACAAGTTATCTGTATTTTTGTCAGTAGACATTATATATCTGTTCCCTGGATAAGAGAATGTGGGTTGCACATTGAAAGTCATTGTCATGTTAGTGGTCCGGAATAAGATTCCACAAAAACATGCATAGTCGGGACAAAGCATCCTGCAAAATCAGACACAGACTGTGATTATCTCCTGACAACAACCATTTGTTGTATACAAATTAGTCAGCAGTTCATTCCTAAATAAGTTAGCAAGCAATGCGTGGTATGTATCCATGCGGACGTTCTTCCAGCTGTAAGAGGCTCGAGTGATGTGGGTGGGTGAAACGCTTGTGAAAACTCCTGAAACGTTTGTGGTTCTTGACAAGGCTTCCTTTGCTTGCTGTTATTGTATGTGGTTGTGGTGGGCTTTATTTGCCTCTTTGATAATGTCATTAATAAAGGCATTGCTGGCAAGACATGCCTCCTTGTGTGAATATGGAAGTGTGGGCTCTGCAAAACTTAAAAAGAATGCTAAACAGGTGTGGATGTGACATGCATTACTTTAAATGTGCTTGCTCTGTTTTGAAAGTACGTCATTGACCCTGTCTGTCACTGTCAGCCTGACAAGACTATTAAAATTTTGTAACAGAGAATGGGAAGCACATCTAACTATAGCAAAGGTGCTGGCTAATGTTTATTATCTTCTTATTTTGTTGCATGATTTCATTCTAAGTAGGTGATTAATACTTGCTCTCCATACATGTCAAATTACATGTGTACACAATTTAACTATTCTATTGTTTAGTCTTGTTTAATCTGAGTCAGAAGGGCTAATGTTTGCCCGCTGGCCTCCCAATATTCTTCAGAATTCTAGGAATGCACCTATATTAATTGTTTAAGATCAGACTGTTAAAAAGGTCGCGGTCTAGGTCTGTTCTTTGCACTATAAGGGTAATGTAGTGTGTTTGTTTTCACCAAATTAGACTAGTCTTGTTACTTTTTTCCCCAGTGTGAAAGGTTGCTTTTTATGATTTTATTTACATGGCCTTTAGGACAATCATGTGCTTTATCTCTAATTCCCTTTAATTATTATCTATTACTTAAAACTACCAAAATTATTACTGTCAGTCAGTTTAATTTTTCCACTTTTTGCACTAAGTTGTGTCACACAAGTGTGTCATTGGAAACCAAATATTTTGTTCTATTTTGAGCCCTGTAGAGTCCCTCATCATATCAAAAAAAGAAAAAACAAACAGTTTATGTCAGTAACTGTTGATAGCTCTAAAACAAAGTATAGACACTTGCCCTTAGTATTTTTGGTATCACACTTAAATTTTGTCAGTGTTTGGTGAAATTTTAGTGTAACATAAAATTCTGGGGCATATTTAACCCACCTTAACCAGATATGTTTTATTATATTCATTATGTGCTGTGATGCTCTTTGATGTTTAATATATTCTTATTACTTTGTGAGTGTCACTAAACCTATTTCTTCTTTTGGTTCTTGCAGCAGAAGTCCTGATAGTGAGGTTTGGCACACAGGACACCGGGGGATCTGACTAGGTCATGGCCAATCGGGGAGGAGCTACGAGACCCAATGGACCCAATGCAGGGAACAAGATCTGTCAATTTAAGCTGGTGCTGTTGGGGGAGTCGGCTGTTGGAAAGTCCAGCTTAGTGCTTCGGTTCGTCAAGGGCCAGTTCCACGAATTTCAGGAGAGCACAATTGGAGGTGAGTTTCATATCAAAAGGTCAGGCTGTTTCAGTTTGTTATCAAACAGATAAAATGAAATTTAAAATACAGAAAGAAATTAACCATTTGTATTTTTGTTGTCAGGAGCATTACCACAGTCATGGACTGTAACTCAGTTTTACATATTTAATTATACAATGTGAGCCACAGTTTGTCTCACTTAATGGGAATTGATAATGCTTTGTTTTGATATATTTATGACCATTTTTATTTACATGGCGTTGTAAAGAGTATTGTTTTGGTGTAGATATTGATTATGTAATGCTGACTCACCTCTCACCTTATCCTATACTTTCAGCGGCCTTTCTCACCCAGACAGTGTGTCTAGATGACACAACAGTGAAGTTTGAAATCTGGGACACTGCAGGTCAGGAGCGTTATCACAGTTTGGCACCTATGTATTACAGAGGAGCACAGGCTGCTATTGTGGTCTACGACATCACAAACGAGGCACGTTCATCCACCTCTCAGTTCTTTCCGCAATTTTCTCAACATTGTTTTCACTTGAAGTTGTATTGATGATACTTGCCTTGTATTCAGCCTGCACGATGCAGCCACAGCACTTGAACAACAGGTTAAAGTACTACTATTGGTACAGTTACTAATAGCATGGAGGTATTGACAAATGGCAGAATTTCTTCCATTTGCAGGAGTCCTTTGCACGGGCAAAGAACTGGGTGAAGGAGCTGCAGAGACAAGCTAGCCCTAATATAGTCATCGCTCTGTCAGGCAACAAAGCTGACCTAGCCAACAAGAGAGCCGTCGACTTCCAGGTCAGACCAAACAAACTGTGCCTTGACAATCAGTCTTATTTTGTGCATTTCCTGGGAACATTTTGGTTTTGTTTAATGTGAATACATACTGAATATACAAGTAATTAGATCCATTAGTATCTACAGCCAAGACTTTTATTCTTAATATCAGCTCTAGTTGTCTCTTTCCTGTGCCTGAATGCATGCATGTGTGAGATCATATTGAAAATCATGATGTTTATGTTATGTTAACAGGATGCCCAGTCCTATGCAGATGACAACAGCTTACTTTTCATGGAGACGTCAGCTAAGACATCTATGAATGTGAATGAGATATTTATGGCTATTGGTGGGTAACTCTTGATACTTTATTAATAGGTTTTGCCAGTGCATTTGTAGAGTGGTAATTGGAACCAAATTGATTTGACCTAGTGGTGTTCCTATAAAGTATTTATTCTGATTAAAAAGATGGTTGAGTATCTGGCATATATAATGAAAGTTTTTTTTAATTTGTTGCTTCTGCTCCATACAAATGAAAAGTTGCAGTTTCTTTTATTGTTGTTTAGTTTTTGGTGTGTTTTTGTGTTTCAGCAAAGAGATTGCCGAAAAGTGAGCCTCAGGCTGCAGGAGCCAACAGTGGCCGGAACCGGGGTGTGGACCTGACAGAAGCTGCCCAGCCAGCCAAGGCTCCATGCTGCAGTAACTAAAGTGAAGAACGCTCCCCCTCCAACCAACCTGTATAGCAGTAACTAATGCGGTTGATGCCCTGAATGCCACTGCAGTTACTAATGCAATGTGTTGTACTCTTGTCTCCAATTCTCTGATCGGCAAAACAAGAAACGATGCCCTGTGCCCACCTTTTATTTTGCAGTAGCGAAGTCAATGCCATTACACTGATCTCTCATCGTGGCTCTGCTTCTTTTCCTACATCGTGGTTCTGCTGCTGCCTGGTGAAGCCTCCTAACCATTCTCTCTTACGCTCTGCCATCAACATCTATCAGTTATCACTGAAAGATTAATGACAGCAGATATTAGAGAATATTAGTGCACCCTGCCTTCCATCATCTTCCTTCTAATGTGTAGATATGAGTTTCATTTACAGGAAGTGATAACTTCCCTTTTCTGGGATAGCTTAAGACTTAACTACAGCAATTCTAAAACCAGTCTTCTGTTTTTGTTCATTTTTTGATAATTCTGTTAATAATTTTTTCTATAGTTTTGTCAAAAAATTATGAATGCACATACCTGTATACTGATATGGCCTAAAATAGAAAAACAAAAAACTGTGTTTTACCTTTTTTCTGCAGTAGCACAGAAAAAGTCTGTTAGAAAGAGTGGAGTGTATTGTTATGAGTCTGAGAAAAAGGAAAGGCAGAGGGTGAAGACAGACAGAGAGGAACCCAAAACTTCATGCTTCTCTTATGTACCTGGGACCCTTTTTTTTGTCTGATTCCCTCTGTCTGTCCACTGCTATCTGTGTCCTTTCCCCTCAAAACCCAAAGTAGCACTAGTGTACATTCCCCTATAACACCCTAAGGCTCCATTCTGGAGCTATGCCTGCTTCTAGCTGTCCCTAGTGGCATTGTGCAATGTTTCACAGTATTTACTCTGTGATTTTGAGCATCTGCAAGGACCATTGCAGCACATTGATACCCCCCTGTTACACCCAGCATTCTCCACAACAAGGTGCAGGGGTCTCTGAGGGACACATCAGTGTCCCCACCTTGTGATGCAGTGTCCTTTCATAAGTTTTGTGTAGACCACCATTTTGTGGTTTTATTGGGGTCTATTGGGTTTCTGCCTTTGGATGATTTAGTTGATGCAGATTTTCCATTGTGTTAATGTCGCTGGACCGCTGCTGGGTTTGCACATGGTAAAAAGTGAAGGTGATGGTAGTGAGTGGGGAGTTGCAATATGTAAGGTTGCTTCATAATCACCTTCGAATCATAATTATTTGCCGTCTTCTCTTGATTAGGAAGTGCTTTAGACACAGTCACGTGTCAGTGTGTACAAACTGGGCCTGGGCTGTTATGGCTGGTGACAGATTTCATCCATAGACTCACTCACATGTGCCCGTTAATGTGTGTATGTTTGAACACACATTTGCACATAAACACACACATGACATTGACTTCTTTCCTCTGAACCCTGTCAGACCTAAACAGCATTGTACATAAGCACACACACATAGTCTGTTACACCACTCCGTCACCTATGTTGACCACATATTTGTGTTTTTTGTCCAATCCCAGCCCCCCCCCCCCCCATCCCCCCGCCCCACGCACGCACACACACACACACACACACACACACACACACACAATACATTGTTATATACAGACACATGCAAAGGCATGCACGCACTCACACACATTCATACAGTAGCTACATGTGGTTAATAACTTTTTTTTACAGGTCTGTCTTACTCATGCCTTGCACTAATGATGCTCATGAATATATCTTGTCATAATTACAGCCAGTGTGATATAAATATATATAAATATATATATAAAAATATAAATATATAAATAATATACTGTAAATAGGGTGTTGCAGTGTAGTCTACTTTTTTCGATTTACCAGTGACAGGACTAATGCTTGCTAGGGAGCTGTCTAGATAATCATAAAAAAAAACTGTACAGTTAGCAGAAAAAAACAGCTACAATCTGGGTCTGGAGTTTTGTTGCTGTTCCTTTTTTCACACAAATGGTTAAATTATAATCAGTGGTGGTCTTTATAAATGTATGTAGTGTTATTAACAAAAAGAAGAAATTGCATTTATTTAGTCGTCTGTCTTGTACCTTTTTCTCAAAAGAAAAAAAAAATAATATCCAAATATTTTGGTTTCTATTTTTTAACATTATCTCTTTATTGGAATTCACTAATTCTTTTTTTGTAGTGGTATCAGACTACGATGCATTTTCCAGTTCTCCTCCCTGTAAGTAGACCTGAACCTCCAGAGACACTGGTTGTAAAAGTTCCAGAGGAGTCAGACACAATACAGAATAGTCTGATTAACCAACTGTCTGCCCCTCCATAACATCTCAGTAACATTGTGACAATATTGTAGCAACAGTGTAACAACTATCAGCTGGCACGATGGTGATTCATGAATAAATGAATTAACACATAATAGGGATGTAAATTGTATGTTTTTTGCCATGAACACTTAATTGCAGCCGAAAACATTTAAAAAATGCAAGCATTTTACAGTACTGTTATGTAATGACCAAATAAATACTGAAATAAATTGATCATTTATTATTGTACTCAGGCTGTGTGTATGTGTGTGCGCATGGAGACATCTTCTGAAGGACTTTCCACGGACAGTAATTTAAAAAAAAAAAAACAAAACATTTTTTACTGTTATTGTGTCACGTCTTGGGTTATTTCTGACTAATTATCTGTATTAGTCAAAAAACCTGATAGTAATATTTGTCTACATTTGATGAGATGCCTTGTGTGCTTTTCTTCAACATTACTATACTAATATAAAATATTGTTAATGTATGTAGTTATAGTTATTAATCCCAGTAATCCCTCTGTGTCGCATGAAATGAACATGAACCACCGGTCACTGTGTGCTCAGATACGGCTCCGCAAACCACATTTTCCATTACATTTGACCTTGAAATTTTGCTATAAATGGTTGCATTTTGTGACCTCTCCTCTCTGAATTGTAGTGGAATTGGCCTATCCCATCTGAGTCCCCTAGCGGAGGAAAATGGGCCTACAGTAAGAAATTGAAAATAAGGATGAGCGCCATGTCTGATCCTCCGCTTGTGGAATAGAGCGGACGGCAGAGCGAATATTTCCCGGGCCGGGGGTCCCGTCGGGGTTCGGTGCGAATTATGGCCGACAGCGCTGGGATTCAGCAAGGTTCGCCGGCCATTGGAGCTGCGGGCTTGGTTCCGGCCGCTCCTGGAGCCGGGGGGACGGAGGGCTCTGGCGCCGCTGGAGGATCCGCACGTATCGCCGTGAAGAAGGCGCAACTCCGCTCCTCACCTCGGCCGAAGAAACTGGAAAAACTCGGAGTGTATTCATCCTGCAAAGTATGCTACGTTTGCAGATAGACCACTTTTTAAGTACCGCGGTTGGAGGGCTCATTTTTAATAAAGCCTGTGCGTGGTTGCAATAGTTTACAAAATGCAAGCGCAGCAAAGGAAGCCATTGCCGCACTTCGTTTTTTTTTTTTTTTTTTTTTTTTTTCAGTTTGCATGCACGAACCAGTTCTTGAAAAAGCGATATTAAAATGTGCTCGGTTAAAGCGTTATTTTCTTTACAATGGGACTTTTGCGCAGGGGGCTTCCAGTCGCAAGCCGTCCGCGGTTTTTGCAATGTTACTATGTTTCTGTCAAGGTGGGGGGTTGGTGAACGTAAACATTGGCTTGGCGCTGGAGCTTGGGAGTAGCTGTGTTGTGAGCACAGGGGCTGCATCCCCCAGAGTGAGCGCCTCGGCGCGGTCCGATGCCCTCCGCAGGACACCGCACAGCGTTCCCGCGCTGTCTGTCAGCGCACGGTGGGAAACATTTTGTTGGGTTTTTGCGGTGCACGATCCGCAGAGAGAGACAGGGTCTTTGTTTTGACAGGGTGACAGCTGCTGGGAGGGGGGGCGGAGTTTGTTGTTGTTTCAGAGCGCATGCTCAGTGCAGCACCTCCAGCTGATGGTGACAGGCGTCCTCACCCCGCCTCCTGATTCTGAACGAAGTCAGTCATAACAGATCTCCTGATAACCTGAGCGGCGAGGCCAGTTTTTGAAGTGTTTGTATGGTGCCGTGGCTCACTTATAATAAAACACTACTGGAGCGTTTAGTGCCAGCGCTGCACTGTTTACTTTTTAGGCACTGATGTGATCAATTAGAAAGAACAAAGCATCACGACCAACTTTACAAACAGCAAGTATTTGCACTTTCAGAAAACATTGTCTTACCTTAAGGGTCAGTGTAACCTGTATCAGTTTAGGGCTGCTCACTATGACAGTTAAGTATGAATCTATGTTGATTTAACATAAGGTGGATTTGTGCTTGTGTTTGGTCTTGCTTGTACTCATTTAATCTGTGTTTTTCCTAGGCTGAGGGAGCCTGTAAGTGTAATGGCTGGAAAAGCCAGAACCCCCCTCCCACACCCCCACGTACTGACCAGCAGCCCAACACAGTCAACCTGCAGGAGCCCTGTCGGAGCTGCTCCCACACTTTAGGTATGTCTGCATGTCTTGGAAAGAGGAAAAAGAAATAATAGAAACATGTTTAGGGTTAAAGGTATTTGAAGTGCTGCTGATGGATAAATAAAGTCTTGTGTTACATACTGTATCTCCCAGGTGATCATGTGACCCATCTAGAAAATGTTTCGGAAGAGGAAATGAACAGACTTCTAGGTATTGTCCTGGATGTGGAGTATCTCTACACTTGTGTTCACAAAGAGGAGGATGCTGACACTAAGCAGGTCTACTTTTCCCTCTTCAAAGTAAGCCTCTTCCTTTTAAAATCAAAACATACAGACACACGATTTTCCAACCTGCATTGTGTACAAGTAAACATACAAACTTCATTCTGTTTCTCTTTCAGCTGCTGAGGAAATCAATTCTACAGATGGGTAAGCCGATGTTAGAAGCACAGGAGAGTCCTCCGTTTGAAAAACCCAGCATTGAGCAGGTGATTACATGTCTACATGTCTTCAACACAAACATTGTTTTAGTGTGTCCTTGCTTTTGTTTGTCTATTCCGTCTTCCTCTGTGTTTCCCAAAAAGGGGGTGAACAATTTTGTCCAGTACAAATTCAGCCACCTTCCATCTAAAGAACGTCAAACAATCATGGAGCTCGCTAAGATGTTTCTCAACCAGATCAACTACTGGCAGCTGGAGACGCCCTCCCAGAGGCGCCAGAGGGTGCCCAATGACGACGCCGCTGGATACAAAGCCAACTACACCAGGTAGCAGCGCGGGCACATATCCTGTCAACATGCATTACAGCTGTTTCCATTCACAGTCATTGTCATGTTGTCGTGTTCTCACTACAGATGGCTGTGCTACTGCAATGTGCCCCAGTTCTGTGACAGTCTACCCCGGTACGAGACCACGCAGATCTTTGGCCGGACGCTGTTGCGTTCGGTGTTCACTGTGATGAGGAAACAACTGCTGGAGCAGGCCAGACAGGAAAAGGACAAGCTGCCACCTGAGAAACGCACACTCATTCTCACACACTTTCCCAAGTAAGAAAAACAAACATACAGAAACTCTGAGTTTGTGCACAGAGGAATATATACCGCAGACTAACACATAATTAACCACAGTCACTCGCTCATGCACTGAACGTGCACGCACATTCTCAATATCAAACCACACAGTAATCACATACCCGTACTTGACAACCTTTTTTTTAACATAGTAGAGTTGTGGCTGTTGTGTTTTCTTTGGCTCAGGTTCTTGTCTATGCTGGAGGAGGAGGTGTACAGCCACAGCTCTCCGATCTGGAGCCAAGACTTCTTGGCAGGAGCGTCAGGAGGGCAGATTCCCATTCACACAGGTAACACACACCCTCACAGGCTTAGCAGAAACACACACCCATACAGACGCACCATTCAAGCTGACTCCTGATGTTTCAACCCTTTTTAGACAATGGAATAACATGTTCTCATACTATGCTTGTCCTCCCTGTCGCCCCACAGTTATCAGTGCGCCCCCTGTGGCCAGGCCGTTGTACTACAGCACCAGTCCCGTGTCAGTGGATCCATCCACCTGTGGCAGTGTCAGTCCAGCCAGGAAAACGTCGTCTGTGTTGGAGCCAAACCCAGGTGCTACAGTCAATCCTGCAATTACTCCTGAGGTTATAATGAAGCCACACTATTACGTAACATCTGACTCACATCTGAATGGAAACAGTGGGCACCAGGGTGAAGTTAGCCTCGTGTTACACGCACATTCAAACCACATTTATGTGTTTTCGTGGCACTGGCACGCAAGCTCAGTAGCTAACAAATATTCATCGTTTCCACCTGACTTCTGTTGGCCTTAAAGCTGTAGCATGTAACACAAGTGAAATACAGCCCAGAGCCGCTCCTAACATACTGAAAGCAAGTCATCATGCATCATTGCCATCATGCATCAATATTGAGGCGCTCTTAAATGTAAACTTCTTGTTTGGATTTTGTTACGCTACGCTACTCCACTGGTAAGAAGACGTGAGATGATGATGATGAGTAGCTTCCTCTCTGTCCATGCATTGTCGTAGTTGGAGAGAAGCGTAAACCCTCCGAGCCCCTTCCCCATGAGGAGAACAAGAGACCCAGGGTGGTGGGTGACATCCCCATGGATCTCATCAATGAAGTCATGGCAACCATCACTGACCCTGCTGCCATTCCTGAGGTAAAGGCAGAAAACATCAAAGAAACAATATAAACTGTGTCCCTCCGACTTACAGGTGGGGTTTTCTGATAAATATCACATTATATTTAGTTTCAAAATTTGCTGACCTTATGCTTCTTTTAAAAATTGAATTAGCATGCCTGTATTTTATTTGTGATGTTCTTTCTCCCACATTTTTAGCATACAGAGGAAACATTGTTCTTCATCTGGCAAAAAAAAAAAAATACAATTTATTAAATGATGGAATAAAGAAAGAGTCATTTTTGAATAACAATAGTTGAAATCTACTCTCAGGCTGTCTGCTAGCTAACCAGAACACTAAATTTGACAATCTGATCTGTTGATATATGACTATATTAAAATGAATAATCTGTTCACACAGACAGTGAAAATAATGGAGATCAACGCTATAAAGCGTTTTTTAATAAGGACGCTGATGATAGGAGTAAAGGTGATAATGATCATTTCATATCCTCCGTCCTGTGCAGACCAGTCTGCTGTCAGCCCACTCTGCCCGTGACGAAGCTGCCCGACTAGAGGAGCGCAGGGGGGTGATTGAATTCCACGTCATTGGCAACTCCTTAAACCAGAAGCCCAATAAGAGGATCTTGATGTGGCTCGTCGGCCTCCAGAATGTGTTCTCCCACCAGCTGCCCCGTATGCCCAAGGAGTACATCACACGGCTGGTCTTTGACCCGTGGGTGTGACCATACTTTATCATCACTTATCACATTCAGCGATGTAGTGGAGGCGACTAAAGTTCATCTTTTTCACTGACAGGAAGCACAAGACGCTGTCACTGATCAAGGACGGCCGTGTGATCGGAGGGATCTGCTTCCGGATGTTTCCCTCGCAGGGCTTCACAGAAATCGTCTTCTGCGCTGTCACCTCCAACGAACAGGTCAAGGTGAGAGCGCCCCCTGCTTCTCAGCTCGGTGCAGTTCTTTCTGTTGATTTGATCAGTTTTGACCTTTGACTTGTTTGGCTGTGTGGCTGCAGGGTTATGGGACCCATTTGATGAACCACCTGAAGGAATATCACATTAAGCATGAAATCCTCAACTTCCTCACATATGCTGATGAGTACGCCATCGGCTACTTCAAGAAACAGGTAACATGTTATGCCCATTAATGTGAATGGTTCATGCTTGTTACATTATAGCTGCTTTGGTCACAAGATGCAAATACTCTTCCTCCCCCGTCTCTCCAGAGCTTCCTTTACACGGCAGACAAGTGGAAAAAGCCTACCATTTACATAATGATGATTTCACTTGCTTCCAATGTAAATCAGCTTGTTTGAATAATGAGATTGACCTTTCTTTGATGCTTGGCAGCATTTGCACTGGTCTTTTGTCTTTTACTTTTCATTTTCAACACAGTTTTGAAAATCTCACAATTAAAACAGATTAAAAAAAAAACAAGATGAGTGTGTTTTTTAAGTGAGCAAATTTTAAGAGTGGTTTCACGGCCGTGTATATACTGCTGCCGGTAAACGGATATCTCCTCCTTCCTCCTAGGGTTTCTCAAAGGACATTAAAGTTCCCAAGGCCAAGTATGTCGGCTACATCAAGGACTACGAGGGAGCCACACTCATGGGCTGTGAACTCAACCCCAGCATCCCCTACACAGAGTTCTCTGTTATCATCAAGAAGCAGAAGGAGGTGTGTGGGTGTTTGAATTTTAAATTAAAACTTCCCTCTGTCTCTGTCCCTGCACTCACTATTTTCTTAATCCAATCTCATCTGTCTCTGTCAGATCATTAAGAAGCTGATAGAGAGGAAGCAGGCTCAGATCAGAAAAGTCTATCCAGGACTTTCCTGTTTTAAGGAAGGAGTTCGGCAGATTCCCATAGAAAGCATTCCTGGCATACGTACGTTACTTATACTAAACAGCATGTCTCTATCCTATAGTATCTCACATCTATATATTTAGCATTTTTCCACAGTTTTAGGATTAGATATGAGACTAATCTTGGTTTTGTTCTGTTAACAGGTGAAACCGGCTGGAAACCTGTAGGCAAAGGGTAAGTGCGACCCTACTGTAAAAGATCTGAACGTAGCAGAGTGCCTTTGCGTTGCTGCGCCAAATGACTTGGCTAATGTTTTCTCTGTGTTGGCAAGAAGCAGGATTTCTAAATTGAGGCCTGAAGACCAGTTGGCAGAAACATAATTAGATCTCTTAGGTCAGCAATGATACAAGCAGCAATGATAGAGGAGCAGACTCCTACACAGTCTGCATTTTTTTCATGGAGTTAAGACACAACAATTTGCATCAAAAGGATGGGAAAACAGCTCATATTAATGTCCCAAATATGACACATCAAGTCAACAAATATCAGTCCTGTTATCTTTACGATTGTGAAGATATGTTTAATGTGTTTTTGTATTCTGTATTTATTCTACTCCAGGAAAGAACTGAAGGACCCTGATCAACTATACGGCACTCTGAAGACCATCCTCCAACATGTGAAGGTGAGGGACAGACAGACACACACACACACACACAGAGTGCCTTTAACACACATACACACCTTTTTCTAACAAGACTGGTCTTCATGTCATAGAGTCACCAGAACGCCTGGCCTTTCATGGAGCCTGTGAAGAAAACAGAGGCACCTGGGTACTACCAAGTGATTCGCTTCCCAATGGGTATGTATTCATGATGAAAGAGAGACTGACAATGGGAAGAAGGGAAGTAACAGATGACAGATGAAATTGCTGCAGTCCATGTGATCCATGCTCTGTATTTAGCCCAATCCAGTCAAAAGATACTTCTACCTGTATTGGCGGCTTTCACTGTTAAAAACTGTTCAAGTGGTATCAAAACAAGACTGACGTGTCTTTTGTGGATAAAGAAAAGAGGAACTTACTGAACCAGTGAGAGTGTATCATAATTTAAAAAAAAATTGAGTTACAGGAATCACAATTTCACTGTTTTTCTCCAAACAGACCTCAAGACAATGAGTGAACGTCTGAAGAGCAGGTACTACACGACGCGCAAGCTGTTCATGGCCGACATGCAGCGCATCTTCACCAACTGTCGCGAATACAACCCTCCAGAGAGTGAGTACTACAAGTGTGCCAACTTACTGGAGAAATTCTTCTACACCAAGATCAAAGAAGCAGGCCTCATCGAGAAGTAGAGGAGAGGAAGAAGAACTTTCTCCTTACCGTAACAAAGGATGAAACAGCCCTTGGACTATAAAGTGGTTAAGGCTGGGTTGTAAGTAATGCAAGTGACAGCTATGTGTGTGGACAGGCCAAGAGTAGGACTACTGATTCTGGAGCGCTTAGGTTTCAGAAACATATCTTAATGTAAAAGGTGCACACGGGTCTCAGATCAGCACTCTTTTAAAGTTTGATGTATGCAGGCGCAGGTCCTGAATCAGTAGCTTAAGACTGATATTTACACTGAAAGATAGGCCACAAGGGAAGGCCTCATTGACAACCTGTGAGACTGTTGCTGATGTGAAACAAAAGAAGCATTGCGTCTTCATATTTCATCACATATCCCAGGGTCCCATGGAAAGAAAGGACAGTGGAAGGTGTAAAAGTAATACATATTAAAACAGAGCAGAAAGCTTCTGTTCTTGTTTGTGCCACACGCTGAAGGGAAACACGGAATGACAGCTGATCGGAGATTCACCACACACCTTACTTTGTCTCTCTCCATCTCCTCTCTCCTTTCCTTTCATACTTTCATCCCCTGCCTTGTCGAATGCCTGCCTCCTCCTCCTCCTCCCCTTCCTCCTCCTCTCAGTTGACTCAGGTAGAGATGTCGTGAGCAGCAGTGACATAAACTGTGTGTGAAGTCATTACACAAGTGTTACCTTTGAGGACCGTGACTGAGAGATCAGATTTTCCCGTCTAGTATAATCTTGTTCCTGTGAGCGTGCGCACCATTGATGAGGTCAAAGTTTGTCTGTGATGAGTTCATCCTGCCAAAAGAGGAATACATACTTTAAATTTGTACAGATTTGCATTATTTTAAAGCACTTATACCCACTGTATATTTTAAATGTGTATATAACATATATTTTCTGTTTCAGAACTAAAAGAAAATCTTTTTTTTTTTTTTTTGTATAAGCCACCTAGGGCTGTTTGACTATCAAAATGCACTTTTATTTTTCCAAGTATTAGTAAACATAAATAAGAGCATCTTCTTTTCTTCAGAATTTGTTTGACATATAAATTACCGCTGTTGACTAAGGACTAATTTAATTATCTAGAGTTTATTCTTATTTATGTGCTGTAATTTAAAAGAATTATGCTTAAGACAAGGTTAATTTATTCTTTATTATTTTTGTCCTGCAGATGGAGATTGATAACTTTATACTTTGGAGATAAATGAAGATTGTGCAATACTATGTAGTTTTGCTGTTTTGTAAAAAGGTGTTTGTACTTTTCAAACTTTAGGAAAAAATACATTTTGTAATATGTCTGGAAAAATTATTTCATGCTCTTTGTACAACTGGTTTTAATGACATAGTATTAGCCTATTTTATAGACTGAATAAAACAAAAGTGAGGCTAACGTAGTGTCTGTAGTTTTTCAACTCAAGGACATCAATTTTCCCAGCCTTCACCCGACTCCGATTTCAATTTGCAAAGAGGACAAGAGACACCTCTCTGTGCCTTTTTTTTTAGGAGCTACTCAGGTCCAAGAATTATAATCAAGGTAAATTATTGCAATTTCTTTTTCATATTGGAAAAAAGATTTTTAATTAACATTTCAAGAATGACATGGCAAATGTACTGCACTTATATAGCACTCTTCTAGTCTTAGAGACATTCAGCGATTCACACAAACTCACACTTCACACCTACTGTACACACTGATGGAACAGCAATTGGGGTAATTTGGGGTTCAGTGTCTTGTCCAGGGACACTTTCACAATCGGACTAGAGGAGCTGGGGTTTGAACCACTGACCTTCCAATTAAAGGCATTACTTTAAACTTGCACGATGCAATGGAGCAAGTAAAGAAATAAAGTTTATTGTCACATTATACAGCAGAAGATACAATTAAAGAAAGATATAAATTGGAATTTATTAGATGACAATAATTTGTTCTCGTATTCAGGATCTCATAATAAAAACAAACAAGCAAAAGTAAAATGATGACATAAAATTGTAAAATCTGATCTACATTTACTTAGAGATAAAGAGGAGAAATGGATGAGAGAAGACAGACTGTGGACATACGAAAAAAAGCAAGAAACAGTCACAAAAAAAAATTCTAAAACTAATCAGTGTCATTACATCTTACACATCACATTAAGAAACACGACCTTGAGAGGAAAAAAAAACAGAATAAACACTTCTCAAAACTGTATAAAAAGCACAACCAACACTCAAAACAAGGTAGCGGCTTTCAACGACACCCCACAAATGACTCATTGTATTTCTCAAATGGCTGCTGGCTGCTCACTGATTTCTTTGATTTCTGCACAGACCTCCTGTCAGACTTCTGCTTGAAAACGGGGGAACGGAGGAACTGCAAGTCTGTGAACTTATCTCCACGTCGAAGTTTCCTGTCAAGATGAGAAAAGGAATGTTGAGCATTCACAGTGTAAAAAAAACAGTGAACAGTAAGAACAGCATTAACATGTGAACGTACGCGCTTAGAGAGGGCTCCTTGTAGTCCACCACCATGGTGCAGCGCCGCTTGCGAGCGGGAACAGGAGTGGAGCATCGGGCATCAGACGAGAAGTTGCGATAGGCTGCGGGGGACAGATTGGTCACATCACACAGACTCAAGCCCCGCCCTGCTGTCCTTACACCAAGCCCACCTGTAGAAATGTGACGGAGGATGTGATCCACAAGAAAGAGAGAAAGAAACAGGAGTTGTCTGTATTCATGTGCATACACCAGTGAACAGCTAAAAACACAGAGTGCAGTGAGTGCATGGAGAAGTGATAATACAATGAAAATGTCATCTGGCCAAGCCTCCCTTGTGCTTCCCTACGTTGTGACAAAGCTTTTGTCTCTTAGCAGTCATACAGTGAGATTTCATTTAGACAGGCAGGTTTGGAAAGTGACAAATGAACTTACGTTTTTTGCATGTCTTGATCCTCTTAGGCGTTTGGTGGGGTAGAAGAGGTGGAGCGTCGGAGGAGGAATCTCCAAAATTGGATAGGACGTTGTCTATTCTCATCATTTCAGCTTCAACCAGTGGGCTGACAGGGAGCAAACAGTTCTCCTCCATAACCTCCCTGTGAGGCTCTGATAAACCAGGTCAAACAAATCACATAAACCATCCTTCATCCAAAATTTACCAGACACTCAAGCCCCAAAAGCAGCCATTCAACAATTTTCTTAACCCTGCCACCTTTTTGGGTTACACTAAAGATGAGCTGGGTGAGGAGTTGCCCCACGGTAAAGGCCTGACAGCAAGCACGTCATTTTATCACTTCTTCTATGTCATATCATTTTTAAAACAGTGGTTAATAATTCATATTTCCATGATATAGCTTTGACCAATCCAGAAAATGTCCAATTTGCTTAAAATTAACATCCTTTCAAAACAAGTGCATTCAATCAGACTGTGTGTTGCCTGTTTAGGGTCGGGAATCCAGAACTGGTTCCAATTGAGAACTGATACCAAATTGTCCGAACCATCAGAATAGTACGCCTCTGAGCTTATCATTGACTTTCATGGATGCCGATGTTTTCTTGACAGCTGCATGTTGCAAAACAATGACATCAAACATCTATACTGTTGGAAACTTGCAACAAGGAGAGGACGAAAGGGTCCAAAGACAGTGCTAGTTGTAACATCTGTAAAATGGTCAAGTCAAATAAAGGTGGAAACACCAGCAACATGCTAAAAAATCTTTCTACACAACATTGGCTTAAATTCCTGGAATTCCATGTATTTGACACTTGATGTGAAAGTGTCGCTGCTTTCCAACCGAGCAGCATACAATGCTGAGGGTAAATATCCTATATTGTAACATTAGCTTCAAGCAGACAAGCTTAGCAGAATTTTCTTTGACAAAGAAAACCTAATTGAAAAAAGCAGCTAAACATTGGAGCATTTGCCTTTTTCCTACTCTGTTTCTACACTGTGTTAAAACTCAGAGATAATAAAACAGTTGATGATGCTGAAAACCTGTGTAAGCCAGTTTTTTTTCCCTACACAAAAAACTGATCAGGAATCATCCAGAGAATTGATTAAGGATCAGACTGATAAGCAAAATCAATAATGTCATTGGTATCAATAAAATCTGAAATTCCAATCCCTGTGTGTCATGAATGAATACATATCAGCACCATGTTTTTTTCAGTCTCCCTGTGGCATAAGAACCTGCCCACAGTTAAACCATTATGACAGACATAAAGTCAACGCGTTTCAGAACATTTCCTCACCTTGGTGATTTTCCTGCCCCATTCCTGCAGGGTTAGGGCTGTTAGAGAAGCTAGAGTCAGGGGAGTGATGGTGATGAGCTTCTCCCTTTTCAGGCTCTGCAGCCTTAGGACTTGACTCCTCATCTCTGAAGACTATAAAACACAAAACAATGAAAGAAATTGTTTAATCATAACCATTTAAACTTCTCTTATTAAGCTATAAAATGAAATATGAAGTTGGAAGAGTTTAAATAACAAGCCTAAAGTCTCACCTGAGATCTCCTGTTTTGGAGGGATGTTTTCTTTCTGTCTGATGACTTCAGAGGGTCGGCCTCTACGAGTGGTTATCACCTTGGTCTTGTCCGGCAAAGTCTGTCTCCTCCTGGTTTTACGTGGGACATACAGGCTGTCCTCAGATTCAGAAGATGGTGATGATGAACTGGACTCATCCTGTTTGGAAGCGACTGGTGACACGTCAGCTTGAGTCTGTCCTTTTTCTGGAGCCTCTTCACCGGTGGGTGCGGCCGGCTGATTATCCTCTGCCTTTGCCTTGAAGGGTGTGATGTGAACCTTCTCTTCACAGTCAAAGTCAAATGTGTCATTAAATCCCAGTGAGGTGTTGAGCTTATTGCCCTGTGGTGGAGGTGCTGTTTTGGAACGTGTGGCTGAACGGTCCCGACTCTTGGAGCGGGTTCTGGGTTTGGGATTCTCCCATGGTTTCTTTAATTGGGCACGCTCTGGTCTGCGGCCCCTCTCAGGTTTCCGTGCAGCCTGTTCTGGTTTGTTGCGGGACTGCTGCTGGGCTTGTTTCCTATTGGGCTGCTGATGGTTGTTCTTTTTAGGTGGGACAGGTTCAGGAGTAGAGTGCTGAAACTCCTCAGGTTCAGTGGGGTCTGCCATTTCTGGTTCTTTTCCTTGCTGTGGCTGATTTGAATTTCTATTGTCACTGCCAATAGGACTTGCTATTAAAGTCCCCAAGCTTGCGATGGGGTCCCCCTCACTCAATGACCTCTGTTCGCACACACGCTCAGATCTCCTCCTGCTTCTTCTATCTGCGTTCCGACGCCGTACACCCACTGTAGATGGCAAGGTAACATGCTTGTCACATTCATGTTGTCCATTCTTTTCAGATGGCTCAGGCTCTGTGAATAAAAAGACAAAATCAACATTATAAATTACAAAAACTCAATTTTAGAATTACAATAAATGCAATCGTTCATTAAAATACTATAAACTGTACACAACAACTGTCATGTAATAACCTGACGATCTGAAGATCAGGCTATATTTAAATTCAGTTGTGGATGAGTCTGAAAATAATTTAATGGCTATCTATGTAATAATAAGTCATAGCCTGGAAAGAATGTAAATCAATTTCTTCTGAAATTAACAAACAATGTGTATTTCTACTGTTTCTACTTTTTTTTTGTTTGTTTACTTTTATTTGTTTTTATTTCTAGCTGATTATGAAGTGTGAACAGATTATATTCGCATTCTGACCTGAAATCTACCAACTTTGCCTCACTGTTGTATTCATAGCTTCAGGTCAGTGATATAAAAATAACGGCTGTGAGCTAACAGTTATGACAAATCCTTAATATTGACCAGAATTATTACCGTATACTATGATATGTATGTGTGTGTTTGTGTGTGTGTGTATACCTGCAGAAATTGGTGAGGCTTTGCACACAATAGACTCATCAAGGTTCTGGCTGATTTGCTTTCTCCTGGAAATCGAAAGGAAACAGATACTCAAAGATGTAAAACTCAAGATAAAGGATGTGATCAAATTTTCTGTGATAAATTTTTGATTTGAAAAAAAAAGTTACCTTGCCAAATTCATATGGTGCTGAGGTTCAACAGGGATGTTTGTAGGTTTAATCTAAACCAACACACAGAAATAAAATGTTTTCCTTTTTATGACGACCTACATTACTTTAAAATCATTTACAAATTCAGGTAACTCTGAGTAAAACCCAGTGCCCTCTCAAATGTTAAACATGGACTGGATAAGAACTAAAACAGGCGACAGGTCTGTACCTCTGAAACACTTGCTGCCAGAGCTTCCTGCTCCTTGAGCTTCCTCTTGAGCAGAAGCAGGTGAAGGAACAGAGCCTGTTGCTCTCTTTTCAGCTGCAGGATTACTGCATTGGCTTGCCTCACTTTTTCCTTCTCAGATTGCAGGGCTACGGCCAGCGACTTGTTGTTCAGCTGGACACCCTTCAGGATGGTGTGTGTGGAGTTAGTCCCTGGGAGAAAACATGCGTTTTTTCGTGTGAACACCTCTTGCATCTTGCAAGTATATCATCATCATCAATCAATGAATATATTTTGATGCTGAACTACTGAGAATAAATAAAACTGTTGGCGTGTAAGTTATACTTTAATTTCCTCACCACTGCTTTTGTTTATCATTCTCGACCGTCCTCTGTTGGGAGCTGAGGCACTGGCCAACCGTTTGTTCCTCTTTTCCTTCATCTTCTCCTTGATGTCCTCCAGACTCTCCTGGAAGGACTTCTTCTGGGCCCGTTCTTTCACCATGGCTCAGGATCTTTGATCAGTTCAAAGTGTTTTTACGTTGTCCAGCTGATCAAAAGCGCAGCATGATGATAATAAGCCTTAGCAAAACAAATGCCTAAGCTAACATGCTAGCTAAGTTAGCACGCTTGTTGACGTGAACGTTAGTTAGTCCGACAGGCTCCAGTAGCTGCTGTAGTATGTTATATTTAAAAGCAACTTACCGGCATGTGTATATCACCAAACTGGTTCATATGTAAATTATTGCATCAAAAAGTCCATTATTTATCTAAATAAACTGCAAAATAATCTGTTATATCTCAGTTTATCCGACTCACTCAGCGAGTTGACGTTCGAATTTTGAGCCGCGGCTGCTGATTGGTAGGAATGTGAGGCGACGTCACTTCCTCCAAGTGAAGGGCCCATTGGCTAGATGGCGCTAATGTACAGCAGGAGACTAAACAACATCTCCTTCCAGAGGAGGTGTGCCTGATTTAGTATTCGTCATTCGTCTGTTCCTCACAGACTGAACAGTAGACTACCACACTGCACACCAAATATCTAATTATAATTCTCTGTGTTTCAGTCAGACTCTATTCACTTTTTCTGCCTGACAGTCGCTTTGTTTGTAGGTAACAAACAAAGCAAAGTGGAGAATATGCGCCACTGGGAAATGGAGGTATAGAACATTTCTTTAAAAATGGAAATTAGATTAATACTCATCAAGGGTCAGGCTCGTTCAGCCCCTCCAAAATGACTAATTGCGTGTTTATAATTGACTGCTAGAGATAAGAGTTTGAGCGGTGCTCCATAAAGTGCCTTGCTGCATGGATGGAGCTGATTATTGTGTTAATCTAAAAGCCCATAGACAGGCAGAGTTTGAGTTATATTCCTTGAGGTTTTTCTGAAGCTCCCGTGGCCTTTTCAAACTTAGATAACAAAGTAGCTTAGAAAGCAAGTCATTATTAGATTAATACAAAATTTTAAATTTGAACTAGCAGGTCTTACGTTATGCTCCAGTGTCCAGCCTCCTGTCTTTCACAGTTTTTTTTTTTTAACATAGGGCCAAAACACATATGCATATGCCTTCATGCACACACACAACCTTCTTTCCTAAAACCATGCTCCCATGCCATAAGTGCCCATTCCTACCCCTCTCAGGTTTTGCTCAATAAGTGTTCCATAAATATTGAATTACAGTGAATACCCAGTCATGATCTCATTTACTTTCCCAAGTCAAAGTCAAACAGGCATGTCTTACTTGGCAGAGTGCAGGGAAGAAACTTGCACCTTTCCTGCATGGTACTGCAGCTAATGTAACATCCATTTGGACCTTTTGTCAGTGAGGATCCAAGAAAGTGTCCACGACAGCCAACTGAATGGCATTTTGAGGCTGCAAAAAGGGCTTTGGCCAAGTTTGGGTGTTGTCAGTGTCTCTCTCTGAAAACAGATGACCTCAGCAGGGTGCCTCAGCTGTAATACAGGCCTGTACTTTCAGGCGAGACGCTTGAGTAAAGCATGTGGCATACTTTTCTCACAGATGTTCTCAATGGGATTATTTCCACATTGCATATGTAAGGATATGTAGCAGTTAAGCTTTATTACAAGCAAAATAAATACAAATGTATTACAGTTGAAAATCCCACATAAACTCCAGCTAACATCATAAGTTCTTTTTAGTAATAGACACGGCTTTTAAGTAAGGGTTAGAGGTTTGAGTAAGTGTTGTAGGTAGGGGTGCTCGGTTACTAAGTGAGCCATACAAACCTGAAATGACTCACTGTTTTAATAATAAGATCACTTCTGTTTACATAAAAGGTGTATTATTCTTGCTAAAAGCAAGTAAATGTTACAGCTGTTGCTTCACAGCAGGGAAATAGTGAGTGGTGTGTTTTGTGTGAGAGAGTTTTTTGTGAGTCTGTCTGTACTAAAAAGAAAAAGATAGACAGAGAGGGAGGGAGAGAAACACAGAAAGTCAGACAGAAAGACAGCCAGAGGGACTCCACAGGTTTTAGCTCAGCTTGCTTTAATGGACAAATCCATCACACAGTCATTTCATACCACCCCTGACTATCCACGTGTCAGATGCCTGCAGAGAAACTTATTATCACAGGTACAGGAAAAGGACAGAATAGGAGGGACTGAACATAAAAATGGAGCGAGTGTTGTGGCAACCAGAGAAATGGAGACAATACAATATACAAAGAACAGATGACTATGGATGTCAGCACTGATGAAGCCGTTGCCTTTTTTGTGTAACAGTAGCAAGTGCAAATGTATTTATCTGTGATGCTCTGCTACCATTATCAGGAGATCACAACTTCATCTCTGTCTAGTCAGATCTCCAGCTCCTATATCCCTGTCCAGACAGTTCGACTGGCCAATGAAACGATCACCTGCTTTTCTGCCAGATGAGAAGTATTAGCTCTAATCTGCGCACTCACCTCGGCTGCAGCCAAAATACACAGCCCTACTTTTTAATATGGAAAATATGCGTATGGTGCCATACTCAAAATTTATGGTAATGAAATCATAACACAGGTTGTGTAATCAACCCAAAAAGCAAAGACAGGACTTTACTACAGAAGCAGTCGGGAGATCAGGTTATAGCTTGTTTTAAGAATCTTAGATTGATGCAAAACTGTGAGACAGATTACCAGCTTTGCCACCTACATCTCTACAGTGTTTTTTTTTTTTATTTTAGTGTATTTGACATTACAAGACGATGAACATCCCAGCACAGTGTTGTAAAGATGGCAAAGATACAGGAGTGCAGGTGCCTAAGTGATGTTATACTAACAGCATACCAACATCATTAAAACCTATATCGTCATTGATAAAATCACTCCTATTTGTGTGTGGTGATCTTAATCCTCTAACAGATGAAAGCCTGAATCAAAACTTCATTTTAAATTTGCAATAGTTGCTGGTGGGTATGGTTGACATTCAGAGTTAGATTTTAGAGTCTCTTGTCAAAAAAGATGCCTCACATACTCCCCTCACAGCCACTTTGGGACACAATTTATCATCTAATTAACAAATTGACCATATTTAGAGGTAATAACTGGTCCAATGGTGCA
Organism: Trachinotus anak; assembly: GCF_046630095.1. Lineage (NCBI taxonomy): Eukaryota > Metazoa > Chordata > Actinopteri > Carangiformes > Carangidae > Trachinotus > Trachinotus anak. The sequence goes on along the minus strand of NW_027273867.1, from coordinate 13,457,222 downwards.
TTGATTACTATAACTGGACTGTATTTATTTAATATTGCAAAATGATTCAAACATGACAGCTATGTGGTTGTGAGGTTGGCTAGTGTCTGACAGTGTTGCTAACAAACTAGACCGAGGGAGCACTGCTTTACCAGCACATCCCTGCTTTGAACCCAGATGACAGCAGCACCGAGGCACAGACACACATTGGTTCACTGTGGGTTGCAGCTTGGTCATTATGCCTTACAGCCTGTTCTTCAACACCCTGCTGAGCCATTTACTTCACAGCCAACATCCCCTCCGTTTACTGATCTGTTGCTCCATGCCATACTGCTGCACTGCCTCCGCTGGACCAGACAGCCTCAAAGGGACAAAACAAATTCTGTCTGGTACTCCAAGAGCAACAATAGCCACTTAGGAGTGAACTGGTTGGTTGAATCGATGGCTGTGTCTGAACTCTCAATTTTTTCTCCCTGGAGCTCCCTTTTGCTGTGGAGGAACGCTGAATGAGACAGACGATGCTTGTGCCACAGCACCCCACTGCACGCTCACCTTTTGTCTGCCCACTAGAGCTGGAGATACACAGCTCTCACAGGGAGGCTTGTATAGCTATTGTGGTGTAGGACTGCCAGCCTTTAGATGTATAATACTCTGAACAGTTTAAGTTGCAGGGATTGCTGGTCAAAGACAGTGAGGTCTCTGAATGAGTCAGTCATAACAGTGACAATACTAGCCTAATATATTTTTGAATTATTTGATTATTTTTCAATCAGATCCCTTTAAATAAATACCATATTGATGAAATCTCTGACTTTGCTTTTTATATTTTTTTAATAAAAAAATTTATATTCAACTTCAACAAGCACCTCACCATTTAAAATGCCAGACTATTTCTTGGCCAGAAGCAGAGCATCCCCATGAAGTTACTGGCCCTGGTCAAGTAATGGTCCACTACACAACCCTCTATGATAACCTGCCAAAAAACAGTGTTTTGTCAGAGTTTGTTTTTTTTTAACCTTTTTTTACCCCCTTTTTTTTTTACCTTCTTTTACACCCCCAGGCTAGTTGTTTCCCCATACTTCCAGTATTTTGGCTAAGCTAATATGTAGCTTTATTTTTACTGTACAGACAGGAAAGTAGTATCAATCTTCTCATCTAACACTCATCAGGAAAGCAAACTGTACTTTCTAAAAATGTTGACCTGTTCTTTCAATCAAAACTCTTTCTCCAGTCTAAGAAGCACGAGCGGTATTTTGGTAATTTAAACTTTATTTCTATGGCACTTATTTGCCTGCAGACCTTTAAAACGTACTTTGTAAAGAAAGTTTTGGATTGGGAATACAGATTTCAGTAGCATTTTGTGTTTTATTTTCCAGCTGAGTTTCATAAAATAATTTTTTTTCCATCCCTCATATGTGTTGGTCATAGTCTCATCGCAATTACCCATGTCCACCTTTGTTTTATGGTTTGAATTAAAGTGCAATATGCAGAAGTCCAAATGCTGCATCCTCATGCCAAAAGCTTATTATAGTCTTTTTTCTATGTGAACAGCAAGCAAAACTTCCCTCACATGGCATGCACAGCTCTACTCTGTACCTTTGTACTCTCTCCAGGTAGCAGAGAATAAAAAATTCCCTGGATGCCAAGTCAGGGTTTTGTATTGCTGACATATGTTTATGTGTGCATGTGCGAATGCATGCCACAAATTTGATAGAGGAGTGAGAGACTGAAAGCCAGTGCAGAGACTGAACGTAATTGTGAGACAACAAAAGAAAAAAAGACAAAAGGTGAAGGAGAAAAGGCAGTGAAGGCTGGCAAGGGAGTGAGCCAGGGAGTTAGGAGCCAGAGGAGGTCTGGATTCTGACAGCCTGTGGAGAATTGAGCATCCCACACACAGATGTTCACAATCAGTACCCCAGACAATTAATAATAATAATAATGACCGCTGTGACAACTGGAAGATTCGGGAGGCAGTGATTGATTGGATGATAATTCTCTGAATTGGCTGGTGGAATTATTTACTTTGGAGTGGCTGTGGGAGACAGAAGCAGAAAATATCTATCTAATTAATCCAGTTTGGTGTCAGCTGTCTGATGAAAGACCAAAACAAGAGAAGTCATAGAAGGTTAAAAAAGCAGCAGTCTCTCAGCCTCTGATCTCATGAACTGAGTTCAGCCCCTGAGAAAGGTTAAAAATGACCATCATTCAGATAACGTCGGCATGGAATCTTATCAGCGATCACAGAAATGTAGTCACAATTAAAATACCGTTGTGACTTTTTCCACTTACGTCAACTTTATGCAGAGACGACGCAGGAAAAAACAGCCCTGAGACAGAATCTTAAAGCCTGCTTGAAGTGTGTCCAAATCATAAACCTACTGCAGCTCCTCAGATCAGTGGCTGTACTGTAGCAGCAGCACACACTCTCTCTATACCTCTAGGCTTTTAAAATGAACTTCCTCTAAAACATGAGCTTACCAAAATGAGCTACACATTGCTTGCGGCGGCAGTGTAGTAAACCTCATCAAAAAGACAGACAATAAAGTCAGACAGAACATTCCTGGTTTGATTTATCTCAGAGAATGAAGCTGGAGGGGATGCAGGGGGTACAGGGGTTTATCTGTACTCCTAAGTAATAAATAGTCTGAAAGAAGCCTTCAAAGTCTCCTGAAGCTAAATAAAGTCTATGGATGTGCCCTTTTCATTATGTTTCTAGGCAAATACCTGAACACAGACCAAGGAAAGACTGTCTTTGCGTGCTGCTAAGTAGCAGTAGAGGATGAAATGGGTTTAGGTCAGCCTCTGAACACAGAGAATTATGGGTTTGGGAGGAGGTGATGCCTGACTGCATCTTGGCGCATCAACATTTCTGTCAGCGTCTGGGAGAACCAAACACAAGAAGCTGAAAGGCCTAGACATTTGTTCGTACATTGTGTCTTATTCAATAAAAATATGTTGCAACAAAGATCCATCCCACAATTTATGCTGAAAAACAATGGCACTATTTAGTGTGAATGCTGATTTGCGCAGCACTGTTATCTTCACTCTATTATTCCTTCTGTTCTGCTCTTTAATGATATTTTGCTTCCATCTTTTCTACTAATAAATATTCTTTTTGGGTTTTTTTTTTACAATTGAAGTAAACAGACTGACTCTTCAAATCCATTCAACCTACTCCCAGAACGAGGGCAAATTTGTCTTCTTTCACACAGTTTAGGTATTTAAGCAAAAGGACTATATAGCAATAGCAAAAGGACAATGGGAGAATTTTCTGCCTCTAAGCACCAGGAGACCCCTTCAACTGCTCTATAGACTTCATTGTTAAATGATCTCCACTCTTGAGCAAAAGCACAAATCTAGGTACTTTTTTAACTGCAGTCATTTCTGAGAAAATGTCAGCAGTATAAAGTATAGTTTTGGAGTTGAGGCGTCTTGCTCTAGTGGGGCTCTCTCTGTGTTACCATTAGTTCTACTTTTTCTACTCGTTAAATATTCAGCTTTTTTTTTTTTTTTTTTTTTTTTTTACAATTGAAGTGAAAGGTCAAAAATCTTCAAATACTCTTCAACCTCCTCTTTGAAGTTGAACTACTTCTGCATACATTCAGCTACAGGCACCATTTAATGCTCAGCTTTCAGGTATTTTCAGCCTTTCACGTTTTCAGGCAACGTCTTTCAGCCATTTCCAGCTTTGCTTTGTTTGATAAAATGCCTGCTTTGATTCATGAGGCTGCTTTCAACCTCTAAAAGGTAATAAATAATTTTCTGGAATCCAATATGAGTATCCATAGCTATTTTTTATTGGAAAATAATAAACATCTTGAGTCAAGCATGCTCTGATTGGCATTCATACATTCATTCAGATATGCATATCTGTACACGCAAACACACAGAGTTGTAGTCATCATGGAAGTTCAGCATTCTGCATCTTTCTTAAATCTATACTGAATTAAACTGCAAAGTCCATTTTAAGAGGGACTTTATTGTACTTTACACAGATTATCTATAAATCTATAAAAGTTCATGGTATGGAGCAAAAACACTGTAAAAAGTTGTACTTCTGTGATGGCTACATCTGTGCATGCACTCACACACATTCACTCACACGCTCACATCACAGATCATTCGCTGCTTTGTATTTCCTCCATCCCAACCTGTCATATGGTTCTGGCCCAAGCAAAAGTCTTCAGTCCTGGTCCGTGACACCCTCAGTATCTGTTGGTATGTGGAGTACAGCAAGCCTGTCTTACATCACATCTTGTTCGGGTTTCAGGTTTGTTTTTAGCTGTAGTTCAGAGCTGATTGAGACTTTGACGGGGTCAGTAGGGAGAAAACAGAACCGGTGTGTGTGTTGAACAGATGGGTCCAGGGGCTGGATGCAGCAGCGCCTGGGGGAGGGGCTGACTCTGAAACAGGGCAGGGCTTGAGTTTGAGGCAGGCCGGAGAGGGAAGGGGGGCAGCGTTGCCATGGCTGCAGCAGCAGCAACGGAAAGTTGACGCTGTAGGAGACATGAGGCCAGAGGTTTGGTCAGGTCTTGGTTCTTCCGTAGAGCTAGCCGAATCTGAGGAGGAAACACAGACAAACAAACTGCAATCAAGATTATTTTTTAAAGGAAATAGATCTTAAGTGAGTTTAAGTAGGAAACCAGAGGAGGACAAGGAGATAAAGTCCTAGCAGCTACTTGGCCAATAGAGGTATACGCTGTCCCAGTTATCACCAAACAATCTTATCAAGAGTATGCTGTTTTTTCCAAAGTAATCTGCTTTTTTTTCCTCACAACATCGCGGGAGTAAAATATGTCAGGCATAAGATCCTTCAACTCCTATCGCTGGTGATTTGTCTCATTGGCAGTAGGGAGTGGAGCTTCCTGGAAAAGGCTCTAGAGAATCAGCTCATGTACACAAACACACTGATGAGGGTGAAAATAAATCAAGCAACAGCAGAGTACTCACTGCCTGGAAACTCTGGTGACGCTGGGTAGGAGTGTAGGGGCTGAACTTAGGCTTGGCTGGTTTACCTGCTGCTCTATCCTTGTGTCTCCTGCTGCTGATGTGCTGGAGGGGAGGAGAGGGACACACAGAGAAACACTCACATAAATAAACCCTGACAGAAGCAGACATCAGCATAAAGACAAAGCAGACAAAGAAAGAAGCTGACGGTCGCATTTGCTTGGAGATTTTTATAATTGGTGAAAAGGAAATTAAAGGAAGCCTAATCAAAGTTCCTACGGCAGAATGTTGATATCTTGTTGGCTCCGACTTTGAGATTGAAAATATTCATGAGAAGTGGGTTTGGAAATCTTTTTGATTTGATTGACAAGCACAAACAGATGGCTTCGGCCAGCGCGACACACAATCAGCAGTGAACTGCTAAATATTCATGAGCACCTGGCCAAAGTTAACTTTTAAACAGTCAGATATGAAGACCAGCACTATGCAGTCACATCACGAGCAGAGATGCGAACATCATACTCAGATGTTCGGGTGAAACAGACAAAGCTTAGTGTCTTTGTGCTCATTATATTGAGAGAACTGTGATTTTAACTCACTTGCAGTGACAGGCGTGACATGTTCACACCTATGACCTGGTTGACTGAATGAGTGGTAAATTTGTGTGACAGTTGACCTTTTCATAGCTTTACCTACACAAGAGGACCTAACCAGTAAGAGGTTTCTCCTCTCAACCGCAGAGGGTTCACTCTGCTTGATCCACGTTGCAGCTATGGTTAGTTGGTCATGTTCTTTGTTGTGTCATGCACATACAGCACAACCACACAGACTTAAAATAGCTGCAAATAGTTGTCTAATGAGTGAGTGAAATTCGTCTCTGAGTTTATCAGTATAACAACTAACCTACCAAAGCTTTGTTTTCCTTTTTTTTTTTCATTCTTAACACCACACCTGTTTGAGCTGAGTCTCAGAGTTGACGTGCACATCGCAGATCTCACAGTGGAAAGTTTTGTTCTGGAGTCCAGTTGACAACTCAGATGGCGCAGCCAGCTTGGCCTTCACCCCCGTCCGCGGAAAAGACTTGATGGCTCCATCGCCACTTCTAGCCTCGAGCATTGTCTTGTGCTTAGTGCCTGTGCAGATATACAGTCACATCAACAGAGTATATAAAAACAGTGCAAAAAGGCAAAGCTTGACTGCCGCAATGAGCATGGTTTCTCACCACTGTTGTGGGCCTGCAGTTGCGAGGCAGAGTTGACAGCCACCTTGCAGAGGGAGCAGTAGAGAAGACGTATAGCTTTCTCTTCTTCCGTCTCCTCCTCGGGAGCAACCCCCACGTCTCCATCTCTTTGTGTCTCTTTCTCTGTTGTCCCCGGGCTGGGTGACAGGGAGGTTTCAGAGGGCGCTTTCACAGTTTCAGCGGGGCCGCTGCTCGATGGTGCCGCCTCAGAGGTAGAGTTTGGGGCTGAGGGTTCTGAAATAAACCCAGAATAAAACAGAACAATAATGAGACATAGTGCAGAAAGCAGTGTGAGAGCAAGAAAGCAGAGAGAAAAGGAGATTGAGACTGAGAAGGTTGGTTGGGGGACAAACATTTTTTTACTACTATGAAATTCCTGAACTCTTACAGCTTACAGAAATACTAATTTCATGACTTGCTCAAAGAGAGAGATAAAAACTCACCAGGCTACAGGTGATTATGAGCTCTATCAACCTCTCTAATCGCACTAATAATCAATGATTTCCCCTAGGATCTGTCTCCCAGCACTTAGACGAACAGTTTTGTATAGAGATGATTTGGCTCTATTATCTTTTGTGAAACTGAATTGTGGAGGTTCCCTGGAGGAGCGTGTGCTGATTTAAGGATTCACTCTTTGCTAATAACAATGATTAGCTCTGCCTTGCCGAGAAAGTGTCTGTTTGTTACCATTGATCCCCCACTCTGAGAGGCCAATGAGGCTGTTTGCTGCAGTAATCTTCAGAGAGCACTCCCGCTGTCTCATCCACTTCCCTCAAACTAGCTCCAAACTGGAAGTGATCACTCCTTCTTTCTCTCAAACAAACAAACTCTCATATCAGCAGTGTCAAGAAAAATTATTCAATCTTTTTCGCTCTTTAGCTTGCAGCAAAATGTATTATTTTCATTCCTCAACACCCACACACATGCAAAAGTAGCACATTATCACCGGCACATATATATACACTGGAAAGCAGTCGACGCTTTGACACACAGATTTTACGGCACACATGTTCTGTAGGTGCCTGCATCGGTACTGTACAGCCTCCCACAGATCATATGCAAAGTATTTGCGGTGTGTGTTTGATCTCAGGAGGCCAATGAATGAGGTCAGTAAATGAAGACATGAGGAGGGAGCAGAGGATAATGCTCAACCTCTAATCTCTTCACCGTAAAACCCAGAGCAGCAGGGGGTTTATCACATCAAAGAGTTAAAGTCATGACTGGGAAAAAGCAGGTTCAAGCCGTGCATTCGTATATCTAACACTGTCGTACATTTGATGTCTGCATACACACACATACACGCAGGGGAAGTGTGCGCGCCTGCAGAGACACACACCTCCTGACGTTGTTTCAGAGCCGGAGGGCAGTGAGCAGGGTGACGAGAGGATTTGCGATGTGGTTTCCTTGGCGACAGGTTCAGAGGTCCTGATCTTTGAATCTGGGGCGTCCAGAGCTTTCAGTCTTTTTGCATGTTTGGTGCCACTGTAATGGGAAGAAGCCTGCACCTGTGTGCACAACAAGAAGGTATAAACTGACCGCACACAATTATCTAGTTATGTGACAATGTTTTTTTTACTTTCAGCGACAAAACCTGATAAATATGTAGCTCCAGCAAAGAGTTTTAGAGGCTGCTCATCTGTCACATTGATTGACAGATGTATTAATACACAGACAAACACCAGGCAACAAGTTCCTGATGTAAGCGGTTGCTTACATCAGTTGCAATTGTGACCATTGGAGTCAGCCTTTGGCTTTTTAATGCAATTTTTCTATGTTAAACTTTCTCAGACATTTATCGTTTGAAACAGGGATGGTGACACTGTATTGCAGTACAGCACATGATAGTCTGAATCATTGATGAATCATTCCGTAATTAGCAAACTAGAAAAAATTATGCTCTACACAAGTTAAATATGAGAGGTGTGCACATTTCACCCAGTGATTTAAGAAAACAGCTTCAACCCCTCAGAACCAGTACAACAGCCAATTACAAGGGCAGGTCTCCTCAGCCGTTCAACTGTCATGCAAGGGTGTGTATGAGAAAAAGCACCCTCAAAGAAAAACAAATTAAAGTGTGTTTCCCACACGACACCACCCACTTCAGAGTTGAACCTCAGTCGGCAGACTCCGCAGGAACTGGGCTTCCTCTTCAGCGGTGAGGTTAGCCCAAAGCCTGGGCAAATCACAGCTTTATGGATATGCTCCATCTGCAACAAAGCAGAAGCGTGACATAAAGGTCATGACTGGTTTAAGATTGTGAAAGAAAAGAAGACAAGACTGAGTAGGCAGTGAAAGCGGTCACCTAAGCTGTAAATGACATGCTGTCTGTTAGAGGCGGGGGGGGGGGGACACACAGCTGGTGCAACACATATTAGCCATACACATGTGCACAGACACACGGCGACATTGCAGGAAGATATTCAGATTGTGAAAACATCCTCCCCCGTGCTCCAGAGAGACCAGACCCAGACTAAACCATAACTCTGAACCAAGTTTGAACTCCATTTCTTGCGCAATCACTGGCTAGGCTGATGCTGCATTTCCTAAACAAAAAGCAACGTATCTAACTAGCACAATACAGGTTCAGACGGACAGCAGGGAAGAAGATGATGTAGCAGATGTAGGTTGAAAATGTTTATCTGATCTATTTTTTCTGCAGTGAAAACTTCATTATTGGAATCCATTCGGACCACCATGAAGCCAACTTGACCACATCCTCTGCTCTCCATAATGGATAAGCTACAAACTTTTTACAGCCATCTTTAAAACCTACAGGGGGTGAGAGTTTCCTTGCCCAGCCCTGCTCCAAGAAGTCTCCATGACACTGACCCTGCAGACGCTCTTTCCACTCAGTTTGAAATGACGGTGGGGCTTTGAAACACTCCCTGCAAGGTGTGATCAGTTACTATTAGCATGCAGAGTAAAAACAGTGTTACACAGTTTTAAAATCGTGTGTCGTGTTGTGGTGTTTGAGTTGCCCTGTACTGCCAGCAATAAAAAAAAAAAAAACACACTAATTATAAAATTACCTCTCCACCTGCAGACTGGAGTTTTTTTATGAGTGTAAGACAAGGCAGTAAACCTCCCCACGTCTTTGCATGTGTATGTGTGTGTCTGTGTACATAATACTGACCACACAGCGCTGTGCACCTCTGGACATTACCTACCGGAGGTTTTAACGAGCACATATACACAGCACAATAAAAACCAACTGGCCTGTGTGGAGCAAAGCAAACCTATTACCTGGGATGAAATGTAGGGAGTCGTACGAGCAGCCGCAACCAGGGAGGCTTTATGGAAATGTGGCTGAAGATGACGAAGGAATTTATGTGTTGTTATGGGTCTGCCAGCTCGTTCTGTAAGCCCTGGGAAAGATGCAGCACTGCACTGGAGATAGTGTCTGTTTCTTTAGTGCCAAAGATGAATTCTTTGCCTTTCAAAAGTAAAAAATGCAACAGAGTCTCTCTGTCTCTCTCTCTCTCTCTTGCTCTCTCTCTCTCTCTCTCTCTCTCTCTGCATGTGCGTGCGTGTGTGTATGTGCGTGTGCTCATTTTCTTTGATCATCACTCCAGGCGGCTGCACAGGAATGCATGTCTTCACTCATTGGTCTCTGATCTCACTCTGTTTCCCTGCAGCTGTTTGTGCATATAAAACTCAAACAGACAAAAATAAAAACAAATGCAGCTCCTTTGTGTAACATGTGTAAAATGCAAAACAGGAAATTACAAAGAAAACTGTCAAACTTTTAATGAGATATTTGTAATAAACATGATGTGTTAATACACGGTTAAAGACTATGTGTGTAATCTAACACACGAATAACAACGTGGCCACATTAATGTTAAAACATTCATAATGAAGTGAGTACAGTTTTATGTTTGTCCGAATGAGCCTGAGCAGTTTAACATCAGTAAAAGCTTCTCTCCATCCCCTCCTCCCTCCTCCCTCCTCAGCGCCAAGGCTCCTGTATCACCATCTGACCTTCCATCACACATTCCTCACTTCACCCCTCCATCTGCTCCCCTCTGAACCCTCTGCCTCTCCCTTCGCCTCCGTCTGATCAAAGTCACCTCTCTGCCTCCCCGTAGACGCACTCTCTTACCACCCTCTCCAACTCCACACTCTGGGATGGACTAGCACCTGTGGCAAAGTCATTTTGCCCTTCTTACTCACTGGCCATTCCTTCTTTCCTCTGTACACACACACACAACATGACCTGCTGAAACAAAATCCTGCTTATTGGGGCATTAAAAGTAAAAAAAAAAAGCCAATTTAGTGGATGGTACAGTAAATAAAGACACGACATCCACCAGAGAGCATCATTTACAATCAGCACATTCCCTCCTCACACAAAGCAGAGGTGATGTGTCAGACATACTCAGCTCCATGGAGGGAGTTATGGCTGAAACATATGGTCGAATGAAGTAAAGCAGACATTTACCTGGAGCACAGTCAAGAGCCTCAACATTTATAATGATGAATGTTCCTGTATTTACATTATGTACCAGCGTGAGAGCTATGTGTGAATGCATGACGTCAAGCACCTAAAACAGGAGGGTTATGATGAATGAGTTGCTGCTTTTGGTTCTTTGTTATGTAAATTATTATTTGCCTGGAAACAAACACACTTTTGTTTCCATTTTCAGGAAAAAAAAAAAAAACCCACGAAACTAGCCAGTGAAGTCCCAGTTTGCAGCACTGGATCCCTGGCTCACGACAAACATCCACACACACACATGCGCGCAACCCTGTAACCATGACAACCCACATGTGGGCACCAAACAAACTCCAGCGCAGTGCTTTACAGAGGCCAACACACATTGCATCTACATTCACAAGAGGATGCAGGGTTACACACACACACATGCACACACACACACACACACACACACAGTAAACCCACACATAAAAACACACCAGAAAAAAACTCAGCTGTGTGGCCACTAACTTAACACCCACAGGTTCAGAGAAGAAGTCAGAGGAGGGAGACGATTCCCTTTACACTGTGGTGTCCTGTTCAGTTTGCTGACAAAGTTCATTCAGTTTCTTTCAGTTATTATCATTATTATTTTTTGTATTTTCAACGGTATTTTCACAGGTTTTCTGTCCTGACCTGAAAGGTGTCATTCATGGAACAAAAACAACAAACAACTGATCGATTAGTTGAAAATTAAACATAAACTATTTTGATAACCTTTTATACCTGTCCTTTTTTTAAGCAACCATTCCCAAAATTCATTGGTTCCAGCTTCTCCAGTGTGGGGATCTACTGCTTCCCTTGTCATATATGATAGTAAACTGGGTATATTGGGGGTTGGGACTGTTTGTAGGGTAAAACAAGACATCTGAATACGTTACGTTCAGCTCTGGGAAATTAGAATTAAAGGCAGAAGGGACTTTCAATGTGCATGGAATTGTATTTTAGACATTTAGCCACTCCTCTGCTCCTTTTCCAATTTGATTGTATTGATTGTTTAGAACAAGTTAAAAGCCATAATATATAGTTTTGTGATTTTGCGTATAAATTTATAATTCAACAAAATGATATATAATAAAATGATATATAATCATATAATTATATATGTGTGTGAGATGAAATAGAATGAAAGAAAAGGGAGAGACAGCAGTTTTCAACAGGGGCGAAGGGATGTGACTCGGCAGGGACAAGGTGATGGAACAACAACAAACCAAGCTAACTGACTTGAGAGTGAAGGTCGTCCACCAGGGGAGATTACCAGAGATGTTTATGTTACAGGAGGAGAAGGGTCAGTGGAGGGAGGGATGGAGAGATGTGGAGCTCAAAAGCAAGAAAAGCGTGAGCGAGGATGAGGGATGGGGAAGCTGACAGCAGGAGACAAAGTGAAAAATACACACAAAGATAGGGCTGAAGTGAAGAGGGCGACGGAGCAAGGGCAGCGCAGGAAAGTGGAAGGGATGGATGAGAAGGCTGGAGAGAAGAGGAGAGCGGGCTGAAACGGGGCTGAGATGTAGGCCGGTGTCTGACTTCTCCTCAGGTGGCCTTTTTTGGCCAAGACAACGAGGTTACGCACACATACAGCCCTCACACACATACATTTACTACACTGCACCTTAATGATATTACACACACATACACATCTTTCTTTTAAACCTTCAGTTTGTCTCTCTGTATAGCTCCTCTAAACATCTAAGAGCACATCACAGATAAGAGATGAAACCAAAGGAAAGAAAAGGGAGGAACAAAAGGAAAATTGGCAATTTTTCTTCAGAGTGGCTATTTGGCAAGTCTCCGTGATGGGCTTATTAGTGGTTTTCAGCCTCTTCAATTCATATTGGTATTAGAGTGAGTGTGAGGACAAAAAAAAAAAAAAAAAAAAAAAAAACACACCATAATTTCTTGGCTTTATGTGCTCAAAAGAAACATACACACACAAAACAGACGTGTACGAGACTGTTTTGTTAGGCCAGTGAGCACAGGCCGGAAAAATGATTTCACACATCATACAGCCAGGAGTATATGAAGACTCCTTACAGCACAATCGCCTTGTAAACCAGACGTCAGCCCTCAGCTCAGACACATCAACTCTCCTCAGGGTTTGCACTTGGTCAGATTTGGTTCTCTGCACCTTTACCCTTCACAAGCGCCGGGGCAGAGACAGCTCTGAGAAAAGCTCTGCATGAGGAATACCAAAGAATCAGCTCCACCCCCCAGGTTGTGTGGAAATGTCACAGCTCTCTGCATCAGAGGTGATATATTTGGAAAGATGTAGGCAGTGCACTTATACATCTGTGTATTGAAAAACAACTCCGCGCGGGCAGAGTCCTCCATGAAATAAACTCCTCCACTCACAGCAGCAATTGCCACGATAAAGTCAATGTTTGGGGTTTTGATTTTAATTTTCTTTTTTTTTTTTATAGGCAGCTGAGCGCAGTGAGTGAGATTGTGGTTGCCATGACAACTACAATGACTGACAGTACTCACATCAGTATATCCAGGTAGCAGGTGGAAAGGGAGGATGGGCTTCGGGTCGGGGGAGGGCTGGGTCCTGCACAGCGTGGGGCGGGCCAGTGGTGGCATGACGCTGTGGCACACATTACCTAGGAGACAGCATGGCAGGGAGGAGACAGGTAGACAGATAAACATACGGTGCAATGACTCAATAGAGATGAGGTGTTTCTTTTCAGGGCGAACTGGAGGAAAACACGCCGTGCTCAAAGTTCTTGCGCTCAAAAATGGATTGTATTGTTTGTTTACAACTGTCAGAACAAAGAGCTCCTTCAGTCTGTCCTCTCGTATTTTCAACTTGCAACTTTACTACTGTATTTACGATGTTCTTCATTTATCTGTCAGCTTTCAGTTCCTTTAGGCTGTTGAGCTTACAGGCACGTTTACATTAATGTTGTTGAATGCTAGTTGTGAATAAAAAATTGCTGATTACATTGACAAAATAAATGTAAATACAAAGAATTTCACTAGTCCACACTGGCAGTAAGTGAAGTAAGGTAAAGCTTCACTCAGATCAAACGTCACTTCATCCAATGTTAGTTTGAAACACCCACTCATCCACATAAGCAAACACATGAAATTTGGAATTTGTATGACAAGCAGAGACTGAAGGTAAGTATGTACACTTAGTTCCATACTGTGCTGAAGTACAGTGCAAAGGTACTTGTACTTGAGTGTTTCTATTGTGTCCTATCTCTAGTTCACTGCACTTGAGAGCACAATATTCTTTACACATTCGGATTTTATGTAAATAAAATATGATCCATTGTTACAGATTAAACAATGAATTCACATTTACACATAAATCCATCAGAAATAATAATCCTATAATATAGCATACATATAACTTTTAAATATTGCTTGAATATTGTCTCACTTCATACTTTTGGACCTTAATGTAGATTTACTCAAGTAAAGAAACTGTAGACTTCTGTATCCAACACTGATGATAACAGCACCGACAGCATGCGTATGATTATGCTGGGTAGGAAAGTATTGATTGTTCCACCATGTTTCCATAAATAGTAAAAAAAGAAAAAAATAGGGTGCATTATAAATTCCCAGACATTGTCACAAAATGTTTTATTTTGTTTGACTAACGGCCCAAAACCCAAAGACATGCAGTTTACTGTCAGAACCAGGAAATATTCACATGAGATAAACTTGAACCATCAAACTCAAAGTATTAATCAAGTACTGACTCATTGATTCACTGACTAATCGTGTCAGCTCCAGAACTCAGAGTGAGAATGACCTGGTGAGGACCTTCAGACTGTCTCAGTACTCAGGGGTGTTCTTACACACACACACACACACACACACACACACACACACACACACACACACACACACACACACGGGGATTCTGAAGGTTAATCAAATTATAGCCACAGCTATGAGTGCATGCAATCACACATGCACACACACACACACACGCACACACACATGCAAACAATCACCCACTTCACAAAATCCATTATATCAAAATTAAACTCACACGCAAAACATGTTAGTACACATCCTTACAAACAAGCACACACGGTTCTGTGACCATTAGTAAAAGTGCTGTGTGATAAGCGTCCTGTTTGTGTTGCTGAGTCCTGATTGTGAGTCTTGTTTTCTATAGTTCTCCATGTTCTCTGAGCCTGATTAGAGTTTGATTCAGAACCAGTGTAATCATCATAATCAAAATCACAACACACCCATCCGCTCTGCCATTAGTCTGATTGCCTTTAACTAGCTAAAGTCGTGTGTGTGTGTGTGTGTGTGTGTGTGTGTGTGTGTGTGTGTGTGTGTGTGTGATCTATGTCTCTCATCTCGTCCACGTGTCTCTTGTATCTCTAAATTCTTGCAAATGCAAATACTCAGGTCAAACACAACAGCACACACACGCACACACACACACACACACACACGACCTTAGATGGTCAGTCTTTTTAAATAGAATATTAAACACGAATTGTGATTTCCATAACTATATAAATATATATGACTTATGTTTCCCCACAGTTTATGATCCTTTATCCAACAGTATACGCATTCATAACAATTCGCACTAAAGTATATTTTCTTTCTCTAGCCTTTGTGAGCTTTTCTGATATTACATTTCTATATCCTCTCCCTGATACGGAATAATAATTCCCCCGTCTGCTATTTCCCACGATGATCAAACTAAAACAAATATGACCCAGGCTTCATATTCTAAAAGATGCGCTGAATAAACTGCTGTCTTGCTGGCTCTATCTGCTCCACTGTGCAGGTGACCGACTTCACTCAGCTCTCATCCATTTCAACATAGCAACAAGTGATTCCGCTGCGTTATCCACAACAAATAAAAAAAAAAAAAAAAAAAAAGAACTCTTGGGAGATTAGAAGCAAAGCACGCCGTTTACTTACCAAAATACATGGCGGCACCAAGTGAAATCCGATTGTTCAGTGTTTGATCAAAGTATCTTTCATCCCAGACTGCGCGTCTTCTCCTCCACAGCCTGTCTCTGCTCTCTTGCCTATCTCTCTCCTGCGGCGCCGACGCTGCTCCTTCCCATCTGGATTCCCTCCTCCTCCTCCTCCTCCTCCTCCTCACCACCCCGCCCCCGCCCCCTCCTCCCCCTCCTCCTCCTCCTCCTCCTGCTCTTCTTCCTCATCTCCTCACGATTCGTGTACAAGTCAACCCCTGACTGTATCTACATCTTCCAGAAATCTGTTTTTAATTCAGGAGGAAATTACCTTGATCAATGTACAGAACCACCCTGGATTAGTGCAGCCCTCAATGCCAACACACACACACACAGACACACACACACACACACACACACAGAGCAAGAGGTGCACTGGGGTTTGAGACAGCAGAGTGTAACTGGATATAATGCCACAAAAGAGGCATGGGAGCCTCATCTTTGTCAAACTAACTTATTCAGCTTTAAGTGTATCAAGAATAAAACTGCACCTGTGAAAGAATGAGGGGAAATCCCTGCCCTCCAGGTCAGGGTGTGACTTCTCGTTTGCAGGCTTCCCTCCTGGGCTGCTGTCTTTTGGAAGGAGCCCTGTGTTCCTCGTATGCTTCTGTAACTGGTTTCCATCCTCACTCCTTTTCCTCTCGGGCCCATGGTATTTTTAGACGCATCCCGGAGCTTACACTGTGCGGAGAGGAAACTACAACACAACACAGCCAAAAACATCAGGCGTGCACGTCGGCTGCACGTGCTTTTATGCAGGTTTATGCATTTATGCAGCCGCTCACTCACACTTAAAGAGATTTGTGGGTTCAGACATGTCTCTCTGTCTTGCATTCTGGTGCACACACATATGCACATACATCCTCAGAGAGTTCAGTTGGCAGTATGACCTTAGTTCAGCGTTCTTGTCCTCAAGCCCAAGCATGTTTTCCCACTCTGTGTCAGCAAAGTGGACAACAACATGTGTTTTCCCACAACACGAAACTCCAGAGAGATTTGGCTCAGGAAGACCGTCAATTCAACAACTGTTGTCCTCAAAAAAAACCAAACAACGAAAAAAAAAAAAAGGTACACACACACACACACACACACACACTGCCCCTTGTGCTTGAACTAACAAGCCTTTTCATTAGTGATGCACATAAAATTGGAACATTTCTGATTAGAGAGCACAGACCTCACTACAAGGACCTGCGTAACAAAAAGAGAAATGAAATAATACAAAGCCTGGCTCGCAGACAGGCTCCACTCAGGGTCAATCAGGGAAATTACTCACTGGAGCAAAAACAGTATATGTATGTATATGTGCACCTATGTAAATAACCATGGTATAGACATGCTCAAGACACATCTCCTGGCTGAGCCAATTTATCTGGACTGTACCTCTGTCCATGGAACAAAAGCTGAGGAGGAGGAGGAGGAGGAGGAGAAAAATACACACATGGAAATATCTACTCATAAACTCAATTTAACGCCCATTTTGTCACTTACTGTATTGCCAGACGTTTTGTGTTTCTCTGAGAAAGAGCAGAGCATTTTAAGGGGCTGGGTGGTATTATTGCCTTTTTTCCCTCCCAGCTTTGGAAGGAGCAGCTGAGAAGTTTCTCTGAGAGTCACTCACACTCTGTTTGGAAGCTCGGGGTTTCATATTCTAGTTTTAGCCAGATGTCTCCTTTCGTCAAGCGTAAGAGCTGTGCCAAGGTAAGAAATCACAATTGAAGTGGTGGTGTGAAACTTGGTTGTGTTTGGTAAGATGTTGGGTCAGCTGTTAAAAATGTCTAGGTCAGTGGATTTGCAGTCAGGCCAGCCACATGAAGCCAGGCAAAAGTCAAGTATCATTACTTTGGGTATTTTACTTCATTATGCTCATATGACTGGAAAAGTCACCATTCACTGGCTGTGACATGATCTGCCTCCCATTCTGCGGATGTCACCACATTAAGCACAACTGTGAACTCAGCAGAACGCTCACGTGTCACACTGGAGATGATACGTTATCGTCAGTCCTGTTTTACACTGTTTCTGGTCTCAGGTTTCAGCTCAAAGCAGCACTCAAATATTAGTTCAATGCATCGCTTTGCACCTGCAGCCGTTTTGCATCACAGACTCACAGACAAACACTGTGGCTGCCATGGTAACTGAGGTATGTAATATTATGTTAAGTGGACCGACACTGAGGCTCTCGGCTCCGTCTGTCGCTGGCAACCTGTTTAATTACATGCAGGAAAGGAGTCTTGTGACCCCAGCAGGGCCTTGAATAGGGACGGCCAAGCTCAACAGGCTGCATTGTGAAATTAAAGCCTTTTCAAGGAGGTAATTCACTAAAGTATACGGAGAGGTGACACAGCTAATCATAAGAAGGCATGCAAACGTTATGGGAAGTGTTTTTTTTTTTTTTTTTTTTAAGTGGGTTTTAATCTCATAATAAGCCGAGCTGAGACTAAACAGCTCAAGTCTTCAAGCAGAGGTGATAAACACACTCTTAACATTTTCTCTGCAGTCGCCTCCAGGCAATAATCCACCTCTCAGCTCGTTTTCAGATCCCTCTCCACTGCGCATTTTGGGGAGCAGAGAGTCTGAACACACAGCCACCCATCAGCTCACCTCTCCCTTTGATTGGTCGCCATAACAACATCACCATGGTAATCAGCATGCATTGACTTTGATTCT
Organism: Trachinotus anak; assembly: GCF_046630095.1. Taxonomy (NCBI): domain Eukaryota; kingdom Metazoa; phylum Chordata; class Actinopteri; order Carangiformes; family Carangidae; genus Trachinotus; species Trachinotus anak. Next base: position 13,438,945 of record NW_027273867.1, on the reverse strand, counting down.
ATTTATGTGATGATGTCAGCTGACATGGAAAATATCAAATTTGTGTTCTCAGCTGACATGTTCTGACAGATGCAGGATGATGGAGGAATGTGGGCTGTCACACACTCTTGTATTTGGACTTTGGTTTTTTTTTTTTTTGTTTGCATGCACAAATGCAGACACACACCCACACAATCTGACACAGTAACAACTCACAAATCGGGCTGTCAGTGACAGGTGCATGTTCAACACCTTTGAATTTTAGCATAATCTTTAAATATACCCACAGCTTGTTGCTATATGATGAAAAAAGATGTACGTGGACTCAGTGAGTTACAATGAAAGGTGCTGGTCTGGGACTGAACCACCAACCCTCGGATAAGTGGACAATCTCCCCCCCTGAATGGAAGTTTGCGTCACTTGTTTGGCTTATGTGGGTTTGTGGTACCAGCACATATAAATAAACAAACAGACACAGGAAGTAGAAATAAACAGCAGACGAACAGCTCTGTAGAGCCACATCGGAAATTCTCAGGAAGTCTGTGAAATAGGAATTGGGGAGAGGAAGAGAAACAAAGAGACAACAGGAATGATGGATTTCACGAGTATGGCTTTCAGAGAGGCTCCGTGGGGTCAAAGGTCATAAGAACACAAAAGATAAACCTATACAGATGTGATGCTGGAGGACAAGAATCTCGGAGGACAAGAGTCTCCACCGAGACAAGGTGCTGGAGGAGCGGGAATTGTAAACGGGAGATAAACAGCTCCATGTTTGGGTCAAAGGTGCCACATCACTCATCAGTTTAGCAGATATGAGTCCTGGTTTCAGACGCACTTTTTACAGCCTACACATGTCTAGTAGCATGTGGGTAATAGCCACCACATGTATCTGCTAAATCCAATTCTTTCCAACGACTCTGAGCTTTGCCTTAAAGGCGAGGTCAGAAAGATACAGATCCAGGGGAAATTCTTGCTTCAGTCCTCTCGTTCTGACACGATGAATGAAGAGCTTGTATTTTTTTTTTCATTTTCATGATTTTTTTTGCAAACATCACCTTCACCTCTAGGCTCAGGACAGAGGGAGATTTACAGATTTCATGACCAGTCTTTCACCCTGTGCAGCCCGCTCAGCCTGCGTGGATTATTACGCCAGATGCCTTTACCCAGACCATAAAAATATCCTCATTCACAGGAAATAATTAAACATTTACTGCCCGGTGCAGAGGCTTCCCTCTTATATTTCTATAAGAGAAACTTAATAAAAGCATTTGCGGTCATTTCATTGTCGCAGAGTGATCTCCAGCAGAGAAGTCTTGCTTGGGGATGCTGCACACACACGTGCACACACACTCAAAAACCACAGTAAAAGCTCTTTATGCACATCTGTGAGCCAGAGATAGAGCACTATCTGTCCAGAATGTCATTAACCACCACTGCTGTAGATTTATACTCCCTCTGTCGTGTGAGCCTGTCCAATTACACCCGTAAGTCTGGAGATCATCTGTGCACGCACACACACATGCACGCAAACACACACACACACACACACACACACTGACACTTCCTGTGAATGAATGTACTATTTGTGGGAAAAGTGTAAATTAATTTCCTACTACACAGGCATGCCGAATAGCTTCTGAAGAAGGCATCAGAGGTTGCTACCATGGCGACAACCCTACAGCATGAACTGAGCTTAATACCATGATGATTAATGTAATGAACAGTATGAGATGGGATGAGATGGTGGTGTGAGATGAACTGGAGTTAATAAGGAAGTGAATGGGGGAACAAATGCGCTACAAAGTCCTGATGCTTCAGCTTTCAACATCAGCACTGCCACCTACAGGCTGACAGCAGACAGAACGCCTTTGACTCATGATGGTGAGGCAGTTTTCCCCAACATTTCTTATATCTTTAAGAGATATAAAAATATTCTTTGAATACTTGCTTTGAATAATAATTTGTGTCGTATATATTTTTCCTCAATAACATTTCTAAAAATGAAAGTCTTCAATCAAAAATCTAAAAGATCTAAAAAAAAAAAAAAAATCCGTAATCTTCAAAAATGCCAAACTTGTGCATGCGAGGCTTCAAAATACTATATCACACTTTTGTAATTATACATATGATACGTATTGTGTAGAACATTGTGCCATGATTTGCTATAAACTAGTCGTGATGACACCAAGTCATGGTTGCAGGAACACGTCTTTAACTCAGATTTAATGTGAGCACAGAGAAAAAGTCTCAGCAAATTAATGTGAAACAGCCCTCTAGTGTAGAACATGACACATACTCTGCATCATTGTGCACAGTGAGGGTCTGAGTGGAGGGGGACTTTAATATGAATAAGTGTCTACAAGCAACTCCCCCACAGGGTGCACGACTATGAGGTGTTAGAAGTTTGATCAAAAATTAATTTTTTGTTTTTAGACAGTTTCATTTGAATAATTTTTGGAGGACTGGAGACATAAACTACACAGTGTTTCTCAAGTTATGCAGCAGAACTGTACTTTTTCCCCCTCCCCAGTAATCACGCCATGACCTCTTAGATTCAGAGTACCACCGCTGTATACTGTCTGACTGTCTGTCTGACTGTCACATCATCTCTCTTTTCTATTCTCTTATCTAGTTTGTATTATCTGACTAATGCAGATAATATGTTCATGTTTTTGTGTGGTAATTACATCCAGACAGACCAACATAAATAATTTATTCCAAATTAATCCCAGTGCATTTGTGTATAAAAGCAATACAACTTTACAACTCCTCTGTAAAAACATGAAGATGAGAGATGAGAGAAAACAAACTGCACAGCCAGTAGCATAGTAGAAGCATCAATCAACCACCACAAGAAATACAGTGTATAAAGAAACAAATATGGACTTTCTCTGAAGCTAATGTTTTTGAGTTATATACTGTACAGCTTTTATATTTTCAGAGGTTTGTACATTGAATCCTCTAGGGTCAAGCAGGTACCGCGCCTTTCAAATTGCGCATGACTGGTGTCAGGCTTAAGCTTGAACGACGGTCAACCGTGATGTTGTTTCAATGCAGACGGAGCAGATGTGTATGAGGGCTGCAGTCTTTTAGGAGCTCTTGCAGCAGCCTCTGCGCTCCTCTTGTGCCTCGCTGATTGGTCCAATGGGGCTGGATAGAGTTACAGCACTAATGGAGCCACGGGTCACCTCTCTGCTGGCCACCTTCTTATGGATCGCTGGAAGTAACGTGGACATATCAGTAGGTAATTCAATGAAAGCTCAGGATGTGTGTTTTGACAAAGTTACTGAACCCTCTCTCACCGGTGAGGACTTCATTGAAAGCGGCTTCGACATTGGTGGAGTCTAACGCTGATGTTTCCATAAACATAAGACCTTTCTTCTCTGGATTGGTCCAAAGGTCAGGAGCAAACAAAGCAAAGATCAACAAACGCTGGCATTTTCAAGGCACAAACTTTACAGTACTGAGCATTATTTATACTTTTCATTGTCAGATGAATTGGTAAAAGAATCTGTAGATATGCTTTTATAAAAACTCATATATATGGACATTGTGACTGAGCAACATTCAACCTGCAAACCTGACCTGCAAAGTCCTTGGCCTCCTCTGTGGGCACGGTCCTGAGGGTCTCCAGGTCTCTCTTATTTCCCACCAGCATGACCACGATGTGAGGGTCTGCATGGTCATACAGCTCCTTCAGCCATCGCTCTGCGCTCTCATAGGTCAGGTGCTTGCTAATGTCATAGACAAGCAGTGCTCCAACCGCTCCCCTGTAATACCTGAGTCCACCAGGTGAGAGAGACCAAACGTACATAGGCTGGATCTTATATTTTCACTTGAATCTGTTCTTATTGTAACATATATACATGTTTGAAGGTCTGGAATCAATGTTACTTTAACTGGCACACACATGTGCATATAACCCATGAATATAGTGTGTGTGTGTGTGTACCCACGCTGAGGTGATGGCCCTGTATCGCTCAAGCCCCGCTGTGTCCCAGATTTGAGCTTTGATGGTGAAGTTCTCCAGCTGAACAGTCCTCGTGCTGAACTCCACACCAATGGTTGTACGACTGTCATGACTGAACTCATTCTTGGTGAAGCGAGAGAGGAGGTTGCTTTTTCCTACGCCAGACTCCCCAATCAAAACCACTAAATGGGCAGGAAACAGGATAAAGAGCAATCCAGTCATTATTAGTACTTCATTTAAAAATCTAGAGTTTTTATGACACATTAAGTGTCAAAAATGTGAGTGTTCCTCGGTCAAAACAATAAGTTTCCGTAATAAATCAGATACGCTCCATCTGATTTAACATATGCAGACTTTCTGTCACTCTCACCAGACTCCAGACACCATGACATCACACACACGTGGTAGATTAGCCTGTGTTTGACTTTACTTTGGAATGAATGGAATGGAAATTCACAGTTTATTCTAATCAAAGAAAAAGTGATACACCCCACAGTAACGGTCTCTTAGTGAGGCAGGATATGTAAAACCATGTTTCTCTACTAGGTCAAAGGTCAAGTGGTTTACAACCAAATGGACAGAAAGCTGTCACTTCCTTGTTTCCTGTTCATGCCTCAGAAATTAGAGCAGGTAGCTACAGCTACAGCTGCACCTGACAGTTTTGACATCTACACATATACAACAATATTCACTACTTTACCTCCTCCTACACAATCACAGCTTAAGCAAACACGACTCACCTTTAAAGACAAAATTGTAGGAGTCATCAGAACCCATGCTGCGTTCAGTGGTGACAGGCTCCCGTTTCACTCAGTAAATATCCTGAAGCCACTTTCAATATTAGCTCCCAAAGCAGAGAAGAGCAAAAACAAAACAGACAGAAAAACAAACACAGCCTCACTCCTCTTTCTCTCTCTCCACACTGGAGAGAGAGTAAAGGTGAAAACAGAGGAGAATAAGAAAACAGGTTCAGCTGTACCCACCCGCTTCCTTCCTTATCTGTGGATAGGGGCAGCTCCTGACTGAGGACAGACAGGCAGCCAGGAGTCCTGTGGCCTGCCGATCCCTCATCAGCTGACGCCCGAGGGAGGGCTGGCAGGAGGGAGGAGAGCAGGTGGAACAGGTAGAACCACTCGCAGGTAGTCATCAGGAACAGACTCCACCCTCTTCTTTGCTATTCTTTCACTCAAGTGACTCTGTTCATTTGTATAATAGTAAACCTGACCTAACAGGTGGACCTGTCTGTCAGAGCATGTCGCCATTTTGCCACTATTGTCAGATGACAACAGGGATGAGGGTAGAGACCGTGATTTGACGCGATGATCATTACTTTGACTGTATTTGGTTTTAATGCTGTGTGGAGCACAGCCCAAAAACAGATATAAACAGTTACAAACAGCAGATTCACAGGCTCTCATGGTAATATTGAAGAATTGGACATTGTTACAAATCTTAAATTATGGTATTAACACATGTAGCTTTGTCTTCACATCTCTGAGTAACACTTTACTTCATAGGTTCATCATGACCTTATAATTTATAGGACATTAAGTGGAAGGGACTATGTAATATGATGAACTCCAGGGAGGACAGAGGCATTATTCAGAGGCAGCTGTCTGAGGTCAGCTGGCTGTGTGGAGTTGGGTGATTTCCAGAGGAATTTTCTTAAAAGAAGTTAACAAAGTTAAAAACTGCCATTTATTTGGCATTTATTATTGGAAAATTGAAAAGATTTTTCATTTATATTCTATTTATTTTATTTATATTTTTGTTGATAACTTTATTTTAGCACCTTCTCCAAAGTTAACTTCAATTAGTCAGTTGACCAATTTACATCCTGCTAATAAATTTAGGGTTACATATCAGTTCCGTTTTATGAAATTATTGGGAGATATGGTATCTGTAAAATAAAGTGTTACCAATTACTGTTCCAAACAAACTGTGCCTGACACACCTTTCAGTGTGATCATTTCTTCTCCAAAGACAGATCACTTACATATAGCATTTCAAACAGCACATTTTTATAATCTAACAACAAACAAAAACAGAGCAAGAACTTAAGGATTGTACAGTAACTTAAACGCCAGAGGATCACAAGGCTACAATCAACCGACACAGGGCGGAGACTGTTTTTGACCATGTTTTATTTTTTTTAGTACAGTACTGTTAAAAGTTAGTTCCAACATGTTCAATTGGGAGATGGGTTTTTTTTTCCAGCTGAGGTCAACAGACAAAGCAAAGCTATTGAAGCAGTTGCCAAGGTTACCACAACTACAATGCTGAGATTTTCAAAAGGAAAAAGAATAAGACAACCTAGAACTTGATTTTAGAAACGTATGGTGCCACCATACCAGAATTGTTTTTAAAGCCTTTCCATTATTTACTTTTTTTTTTTACTCACTTGATTTCCACAATTATTTTATGTGAGACAAATCATAATTATCTCTAGGTACTAACTGCACCTCAAAAAAAAAAAGAGAAAGAAAATAAAATGAAGAATCAGATTAAAATGAAAAAAGCTTGTTTGTTTCATTCATATTCATTCTAACAGTGTCCTCTGCTTCAGAGCTGCTGCAATGTGATATTTGATTATGGTTACAGTTCTGGATTATGCTGTGTGGAATTTATTTGAATTTCTAATTAACCCGCCGAGTGAGGGTGTAATTTGCTGACAATGCTCTTGTAGGGCAGGGGAGGACAGAAGGCACAGCAGTGGTGCCTCAGAAGGAAAAGACACTGTGAACCCGAGAGTGGTCACTTTTATCTGGAATGACAAATTACAAGTTTAGGGAAGTGTGGAGGGCGTCATTTTCTGAAGCGCTTGCAATAAATAGTGAAAACTGTTGGGCAAAAACAGCTATTTATGTAAAATCTGGAGAACGAGAAAAGAGTGAGGAATGAGATTGAGTATGGACAGGATGTTCTGTCTGTGTAGCAGAAGATCTTCACTACTGATTTGTGAGATAATGCTAACAAGCTGTCTTGTGACGGCCCTGTATGAAACAGAGCCAACAGCCAATCACATCACATGGGTTTAATCGGTATTGTGTAATGCGACACTCCACTCCGGTTTTAAGTGAAGAAAACAATGAATGAAGAAATGGTTGGGAATCCCTTTTCAGGAGGTTTTCACCCCTTTTCTCTGCACCAGAACACCCCTCAAGGTGAGAGTGGTTCAGTCCGGCTCTACAGCAGCACTCTGGGACAGAGATCTGAGTGGATGATGCCAAAAAGAGAAAGTATGGGGACTAGGGAATGATCTGAGAACAGATGTAAAATGAGGGTCATACAGATCCTGCCCGAGTTTATTCTGTAAAGTATGGGACCATACACTTTAATTTCTCTTGGTTCTCTGTAGATGCTGGGTGTGTGTATGAGTTAGGTATGTATGTATGCACGTGTCTGTGTGTCAGTATGCACTGTATGTCTTTACGAGGGCTGTGAGCCCAGCAGTCTCTCGATAGCGGCGTTGATGTCTCCTCCAGTAGCGATGAGGGCCTGCAGGTTGGCCTCGCGGTTGATGAAGCCCATGGCACTCAGCTGGTCCAGCTGGGACTGGAACCGCACCTCTGGGGTCTGGGTCTACAGGGAGAACATTATCATAGGTTTTTAAGAATAAAAATAAAAACCATCATACAGCTGTCAAGGATGTAATTCCTGTGTGGGCGTGTGTATACCATTGCACTTCCTCCTCCACCTCCCCCAGCAAACATCTGGAGCATCTGTTGCATCAGTTGCTGCTGGGCGGTGTTTGTTCCTGCACTGCTGGGTGAAGAGGCTGGGTTCTCTGTGGGCATGCCCCCTGCTGTTGGTATGCCAGGAATTCCACCTGACATCAAACTAGGGCCAAAAGAAAAACCAAAACTGTTGAAAAAAAAAAATCTGCAAAAAAAATGCAACATGTGTATATCTGTCTGTGTGTGCATACCTGGGCATGAGGCCTGGTGCTTCTGTCTGCAGTGTCTGTAGACCCTGTTGAATCTGCATTAGAGCTTGCATGGCCCGGGGGTTAGTCATAACTGACAGGGCTTCTGGGTTCTGCATCTGCAACCAAACATAGACAGTTGCAATGAATAGAGCAGTCGATCAATTTGCCCACTAATGCATCTTATTTTTTTCAAAAAAAAAAAAAAAAAAAAAAGCAGATAAGTAAATGCACAATTAAAGTGATGTAGCTGCCAAATGTCTGACATTCTGACCCACAGTTTATGAGAAAATAAATAGAGGCTTATCAAAAATATCTGAACTACAATGCAGATATCTGCAATCCTTGAGACAAAAATGTTCAGTATGCATATCTGCAGTATGCAGATACATATCTATTTCACATCATCTGGATTATGGCTTGTTACAATATATTGCCCCCTATGGGCCAATCAGTGCCATCCTTTGTTATGTTCCCAGGACTAATTCTGTGCCTTCTTAGAAGAATCTTAACATCAATACCCAGGACTGAGTTATTGAACTGAAATGTGTGCAGTACCTGCTGCAGAAAAATGGGCAGCTGAGCTCTGAACTGTTCCTGCAGCTGTGGGTTTCCAGCAAACAAGGGATTATTCATCAAAACCTGGTAAAGAAAGAGAACAACAGTCAGGGTATTTTGTCATTCCACACCCGGTTATGTTGTTTACTCACTTCAACTGATATTTAAATAATATGTGCTTTAGCACCTTTAGAAAGATTTCAAACAAATGCTGAATATCATAAATAAAAGTTCTGGAGAATCCCTGTCTTTCATGTCACTACTTGTGAGGAACACCACTGTAAACTTGTACTGGTTTACCATACAATCAGCATTGTTTATTAAAAGCAATTAAGTCGGAGCCGTGTTGTTTACTCTTTCCTACAGTTAGCTGCACATGCAAGTGAGCTTAACAGACAATCCCCCGTTTTCTGCGTGCACTAAATAACTGGGCTTACCAGTTTAATGCACCACAGGCCTTGCCAGATCCCCATATTTACAATTCATTACAATCTGAAGACTTCAATATAAACAATCAAATCCACATGCGGTAAGCAATCTGAATAACAAAGAGTTCTAGGATGGGATTTTAATGTAGAATTTCAGGGTTTGTAATGTAATATGACGATACGTGTTTTCTGTATGGTGGTGACTATGTACATGTGAATGTGTGTGTACATTCCCAATCCTTACCTGGGAGGCCAACTCTGGGTTTTGCGCCAATGACTGCATCATACTGCGCATGTAGGGAGCAGACAGCATATTCTGCATCAGCTGAGGGTTGTCTGAAATCTGCTGCAGTAGACTCTGCATGCCCGGGCTGTTGAACATGCCTGCAACACACATAAAAGTCAGTCAATGTATGTATATGTGTATACAAGTAAACACTGAAACTGAATAACTTGCAAGTACACAACAAATAGATACGTATGCTGAATTGAAAATCATGGCCTGCTTTATCTTACCGTTGCCCAGACTGCCAGGATTGATGCCCAGAGGGTTGGACACACTTGGGTTGGTACCTGCAGGGGCGCTAGTGCTTCCTGTGGTGCCCCCTCCACTCTCAGAGGGGTTAGAAGAATTTGGTGGGCCCCATGGATTGGGCAGGGGCTCCCGGTTCTCTGTCCGTGATGGCTGGACACCGGAGTCAGAGTTGCCACCTAGAGCTGAGAACGGGTTGCTACCAAACTACAGGGAAAGAGATCAGACATATTTAAGAACAAAGCAGCTGTCAAAACATACTATAGTTAGCCACTGAACAATGGAAAATAAAACTATAACAAAAGGTTATAGATGTTTAAAATACAAATCCTAACAGGTTTAATATAGTGCACATAGAAAGATTTGATCAATAAACATTCCTCTCATATACCTGTTCCCTGGCAGCGCTGAACATGGGTTCCTGGATGTCTGTGTACATCCTCCGCAAGGCATTGTAACCTCCTGGGATGCTCTCCAAGTTGCTCAGAGCCCGGTCCTGGTTCCGCATCATTTCCTGCATCATGGCTGGGTTCCTGGCCAGCTCCATAGTCTGGGAGGTGAGATAAAAGGGGAGAGGAGGCAAGTCAGTTGAAGTTTTCAAATAAGAGCTAGATGCTCCAAAATTCCAAATAAAAAGACCCAAATCCTGTGGGAACCTACTGCAGTCATGTCTGTGCTAACTATATAAGTGCCAATCAGCCCTCCTTATTTCCTTCACCTGTCTCATGAGCTCAGGGTTGTTGAGCATGTGGGAGATCTCAGGGTTGCGTTCCATCAGCTGCTGCATCTGGGGATTGGCCATGATCATCTGCCTCATCAGGTCTGGGTTAGACATCATGTTCTGCACCAGCGGGTTCTCCATGATCTGAGAAAGCATCTCTGGGTTGGACATGAGCTGCCTCTGCATCTGCTGCTGCAGTTCCATGAAGTTAGCCGAGCCCATGCCCAGTCCAGCCAGACTCGCCAGGTCACCAAAGCCAGCTGAGGGAGGCCAGATGTGTGGGTGATGATTAAGCACGATGAAACACATCTTTGTGATGCTAAACTAATGAAGACTGATTGGATGTAAAATAGTTAGTATAGTACATAGCACACAGGTGGACTCACTCAGTATGTTGGGCGTCTGTGTGGGTGGTGGGGCAGAGCCAGTGGAGCCTGCTGTGGAGGAGGGGTTGGCGCCTGGACTAGAGGTGGATGTACTGCCCGCTTGAGTGGTGGTTGAGCTAGAGGCTGAGGTGCTTCCACCATCTCCTGCCCTACAGGGGTAATTTATAGAAAGAAATTCACTACATATACAAGCTGATGGTTTGTTTCGACACTTAGACATAAATGCAACTACAAATACAGTTCACTGAATTCCACACTAAGATTACATTGCGAAGCTAATGAATTGTACAGGTGTGCTACAAAATGTTCTGTAGAACCAACATGTTTTGTATATAATTACTTGTGAGCTGTCTTTATGACTAGGTGAACTGTCAGGCCATCCTTGATTCCATGTTGGCTGAGGCTGTCGCCGTCCTTCAAGATCTTCCCTGCAAAAATCAGAACCAACTGGTCCTGTTTGGCTTTGAACCGCCTCGAGATCTCTTCTTTAAACTGTAAGTGCAAAAAATGAGCAAATGAGCAATTAGACAGAAAATGGGAAATTAAGGGGGGGGGGGGGGGGGGGAAGAAACTGAAAATGAAAAGGGTATTAATTAGAATGAGACTGTTACACATCAATAGAGCTGCTCTAACCCTCTTCTGTTCTGTTGCAGCCTTCAAAGCCTTACAGATCCATTTTCCAAGAAAGTCGTCTGTACTTATCCTATTAGCGGTGGTCTCGAAATCTGTCAAATCACTGTTACTCTTTGACTACTGTGTGAACCGTAAATCATGGAGAGAATGATCTCATCCTACAGGAACCTGTGGTACAATTTCATGTTTAATTTTTACTCTAAATAATAAATTTTACTAATCTGGTATGCGTACAAAGAAACATTCAACAATACAATTGACAAAAGAAGAATTGTACTAAATGAAACATATGAGAACAACGAGATGATCCCAGCCATGCATAACTTAATGTCACAAGTAACATTTATATAATTTACATGCACAGGTTATCTGGTTGTGCTATGTCCTTAAACAAATTATATGATGAGAACAAAACTCTTCTTCTGGCAGAAATATGCAACACAAGATAGTTCAACAGGTATAATTTCTTTTAATAAAGTCACTAAACCAAAGCTGCTTGTGTTGTTTGTTATTTTTTCTTTTCAATTTTCCTTTTGTTGATATTTATTTTGACCGTTTATATTTTCTGTATCCTTTATCATTGTCTTCCCCATAACAATTCTATACCAGTGTACGCTCAGCTGGTTGTTAGGAACACCTAGCTAAAACGACTGCCTTCTAATAAAACAGTCCTACAATAAATCGTACTTTCATGACAGTTCCGTTTTTATTGAAACTGTTTTAGAGGAGTTAATTCAACTGTATGATCACTTTTGTGGACGTAGTCTGTGGTGTTGTTGGACTGTGTTACATTATATAGAAAGGTGTGTCTGTTATTTAGCCTGCCCTAACTGATATAAATGTGGTGGAAAAAATAATAGAAACACCTGTCACTATAACACAATACATTTCATCAGCACCTCAAACTGAAGCCTCCAAAATAAACACAAAGTTGAATGACACCTACACATCTCTAAAACAGTTTCAACACAAAGTGGATATTATAGTCTTCTGATGGGAGGGTACACTGCAGAGCTGTTGTATTGGACGATATCAGATTTAGCTAGGTGTATCTAATAAACTGCCAGCTGAGTGTATATAAAACGTTCGCCTCAAAGACTACAGATTACGCAAATCCCGTATAAAACCATATGTGCATAAGGATGGCAACACATGTTTAGGAGTCAGAGACATAAGTCCAATGTTTGAACATTGAACCATGACACACATACTACCAAACAAAAATGGCTACTGAAGATCAAACAGTAATGATAGCAGCTTGGCTATTCGGTGAAAACTATGGAACAGAAACTATGATTTCATGCTGGCTCCACGATTGCACTATGCTTTCAGTGTAACACGTCTCCAGGCAAACAGCCCCTCGGAGAGTGCTGTATATTCCCAGGAAAGCTGAATGACTCAGTAGCAGCAGGGAGAATGTTCTAGAGTGAAAACGAGCTGTAGTATCTTTCAAACCTGCTGAGATGGGAAATGAAAGCGACTCGGCACATCACCCAACCAAAACCACTTCTTCGGTTCTATCAGGCCATTACCGCTGGGGCACAGCTACAGCACAGCCCGTCAGCTGACACTTGTTTGGCTTCAGAGTTAGCTAACGTTGCCTCAGCTAACGTTAACTAGCTAGATGTTAGCCGTTAGCCAGCTAGCCGGTTAGCCACTTCAAATAATCGCGTAGTTATATCTCTCTATTGGGTGTTAACGACGTTAATAAGGCCAAACAGTTATTAACCCAAGCAGTAATACTTTCATTACACATAACCTCTTTAATTTTACACACTCTCGGTTAGCCGGTAAGAGTGACGACAAATGCTAACACGGCTAACTAGCTTCGTAGCTGAAGTTGTGGGCAGGGGCATGACGTTAGAGCACCAGAAAGCTCTGTGCCTGCCAAAATCAACGAACCTGAGTGACAGAGGCATCTTCTGCGATGGCGATTTCTTCTTTGTCTTTAGGGGTTTTCACTGTGACCTTAATAATAGTTCCCTCCGAGGCTTCAGGTTTATTATTGTTGTTATTACCAGGATCTGCGGCGCCTTGGTCAGCCATCTTTACTCCACCAATGGAACAGCTCGGGTCTGGTGTCAGCTTCCGGGTCATAAGAGGTCAAACCTTTTTCCAGAACGATTCTCACACAAGTTTGTATGTATTCCTGGTTATCTGAAGTACAGCACTAAAATACATTAATTCCCTAAAATTTTCAGCATGGATACAGGTATTAATTGGGTCTGATGAATTGGCTGCCTGCCGATCATGTGTCCAAAAGTGTTGTTGTTGTTGTTGTTACTCAAATAGAAAAAGTAGAAGGTTTCACTTTACAGATGGCCTATGTCAGGAAAGTTGTTTGAACATTTATTCTACTCAACATCAATGACAAACAGGCTTTCTGAAAATGTTGTGAACAAGTGAGGTAGTGCAGAGACAGTTAGCCACTTAATCAACAACAATTCTGATAATCAATTAATTGTTCAAGATATCTGACTAGTAAAAAAATACTGAACATTTTGTTTCCAGTTTCTCAAATGTGAGGATTTGCTTTGAAGACATCACCTTTCTGACATTTAATAGACTTAATGATTAATTGATTCTTAAAAAAAAAAAAAAAACTAGTAATGAAAATAATCATTATTTGCAGCCCTACAGAAATGTACTCTTTATTTTTGTTGTGCAAAAATGAAATAAATGCCTGGGCTGATTAAAAATACTGCATGCTTCAAACTTAATCCTCAAGCTAAGGTTAGCTGTAACAGCCATACCTGCTTGATCAATCAACAAATTATCCATTTTTTTCCAGGAACTGAAAGGTTGAAAATCTTCTTTAACTGGAGTTCATCTGATAAATCCCCACTATTGATCATTTATTGCCCCACTCACATCAGTCACTGAATCTGTGGAGATACATTGTCAAGAGTTGTCTTTTTATCCTTTTCAGATCATCATCACTTCACAACATCATTAATTGTGACAAGTATTATGACATTGTTGACATCTGTATGTTAGTAGTAATTTCAGTTCATATGAAATGTCAGGCTTAATTTGTACTTTTAATCAGTATGTTAATTATAATAATACTGTGTGGTAACCGCACATAGAATGATTTTTCAAATAGATGGCCCATCTCCAGGGAAGGCTTGGTCTCTTTTATTGTTATTACACCTGAATATACCTGCAGGTCCCGAGCAGCCAGGCTGCTCAGAGTTTAGGGGCAGTTCTGGAACAGATCAAATCTGCAACTGGCCAGAGTTTTGAGGAAGCCAAAAACTGGTCTAATATTAGACACTTTATATAATAATACTATAACACAATGAGAGCATGGTTAATTCAACCTGTGTGACCAATGCTGACCTGTTCAGGAGTCATTCAATAGCACCCCACTCCTTTGTTGCCCCTGGCTTGGGCCAGAGGTACCAGCAGCATGCTCATCATGACATTGTGCTCACTTACAATTTACCTTGATCATTTCAACCCATATATGAATGCACACCTGGAAGCTCCCTAGTGGAACCACAGTCTAATGTGTTGGTGACTACTTAGTGGAGGTGCCTTACTCAAGTGCACCTCAGTAGGGGTCAGTTCGCAAACCTTTGGGCCATACAGCCTAAAATATCAGCCAAAAAGGACTGAGGAACCGAAATGCTTATGCTTAAACAAACAGAATATCCAGCAGATATTAATCATACTCCCTGACCTCTGTAGTTATAAGAGTATAGTTAATTTTAAACTGGGGTAATTGCCTTTAATTTTTCACCACTAATTTAATCTTTTGTCTATTGAATACAAGATTTGAAATAATTCCTTTTGTGTGTTAACGAGTCATATTAGTTGCTTAAAATGATCAATTTCTAAATATTTATTCCACTATAGTCTGAAAAATAGACTTCACAATATAAAAACAGAAATGATGTTTGATTTTTAGCTAAGACAGTCCTATAGGAGGGAGACAGAGATACTGCCTGTATAGAGCGCTCCCTCTATATGTGTCCCTCCATGCCGCCACAGTGTGACAGCATTGAAAGAAAAGTGTCTGTTTCAGCATGTTGCTTTGATGTAGACAGTCCTGCATACCTATGCATATCCCCAGTTCTAGAGCACACCATTTACAAACAAACAAAACCCAAAAAAAAGAAACATGGACCACCATCCCTTTTCCAAGGCCCCATACCCACACACACACACACACACACACACACACACACACATACACACACACATACACACACACTCAAATGTACAGGGTCACATGCACTGTGGCCCCTGTAGTGTCTCATTCAAGTGCATCCCACACAGGGAGGCTGATGGCTGCAAAGGATTTTGCTTTCATCAACAGAAAAAAACGAGGGGACAACTTTTCGGTTGTAATATTGTCTGTGACTCTCTCTCTTTCCCACCAAGTGAGCAACAGCTCTCTCTCTTTTCCCCTCCACCCGTCTCTATCTTTACCTCTGGAAGGTGGGCAGAAGAGAGGGTGCATTTCCAGAAACAAGGTAAGGCTTCATATTTCAGGGTGGTTTTTGTGTGCAGATCCGAGAGCAGTACATTTACATTTATGATGACTGTGATTGGTTAGAGGCTGGCGGAATCAGATAAAACCTCATTACTGCTGAACAAACACTGGAGTGGATCTGGAGGGGGAACTACAACAAACTGCATCTTCATAAAGAATAGCTTTTACTGTGTTTTTACTTTACACTTGTTCAACTAATAGTGATGTTTCCACTAAAGAAGAGGTAAATATGTTTGATAAAAAGTTTGAAGAAATCCACTCTACCTCATTTTTAGGTACTAGAGTAAATCAAGTGGTTAAAACAGCTGTAAATATGTTTGATAAATGTTCATATACAGTATAATATTTTCAGTTTGGATGTTTGTTTCATGTTTTGATGGTTTTCCTTATTGTGGAGTGGCTTTCTGATTGGCTCGCACCAAACAGAGCTCTATCTAATTTGTGACTACAAAAACACTTATTTTTCCAGATCCGTGGTGAAGTTTTTGCAGAATCTGTATGAATATTTTTGCATTTTTTTAAGATACCTAAGGTTATATCATCGTACACACACACACACACACACACACACACACACACATAGCGTCACAACAAGAACATAACTTAATTCATACTGTGTGTTTTAGCTGTTATTTAATATTTTTAATTTCTTTAGGTGCAGCTCTTGAGACAATATGTTAAATGTATCTTTACACACTGTAAGTCTATGTGTGCACATGTGTATTTGGTGCATGAATAGCAAACGATGATCAGAAGTGGCCCTAAATTTTATTGCTTCTCCCACAGTTGCTCTGCGACGGCCCCATTATCTCAGCTCAAGATGTACAGCTTCATGGGAGGGGGCCTGTTCTGTGCTATTGTGGGTAATATCCTTTTGGTGGTCTCCACTGCAACTGACTACTGGATGCAGTACCGTCTCTCTGGAAACTATGCCCACCAGGGTCTGTGGAGGTACTGCATGTCCAACAAATGCTACATGCAGACTGACAGCATAGGTAAGTATATATATATTTTTTTATCACTGTGGGACAGCAAAGCACATGCAGGGCTGTGTTTCTGTCAGGGGAGAGGGTAGCTTTAATTTACCCTTGACCTTGCACTGCTGTTGTATGACTGTGCAGGCTCAGGCTTGACAATCTTGACAAGTCTTTGGACTTGGACTTTTTTTATTTCACAATCAGCTGGTGCAAGAGACAAGCAGTGCCATCTCTTGAAAGCGTGAGAGCTGCTATCTGGGGCTACTGCCCCATCATTTACTCCAATTCAACAGTTGGCTTGTGTATGCCAAGAGTAATACGTTTTCTCAGTATTATTATGGAATTATTTAGTGGCAAAATAATGTACTGGTCAGCTACAAATCACTTCCATCACTTTGGACCAACAAATAAAAACGATATCAACAGATGTCATGTCATTATTAATCTAGTTTGATTGTAAAGACATTTTTTAAAGATGACATAATTGATGATTTCTGTCTGTTTTCTTGCAGCTTACTGGAATGCCACCAGGGCTTTCATGATCCTCTCAGGGATGTCGTGCTTCGCAGGCATCATTGCTGGCATCATGTCCTTTGCACACTTCTCCTCCTTTGAAAGGTTCAACCGCTCCTTTGCTGCAGGAATCATGTTTTTTGTCTCCAGTGAGTTGTCTCTCTTCTGACCTGATGCACACATACAGTTACATGTACCTTAAGTAGAACTGACACACGCTTTCCTCTGTGCCTCTCAGCTTTCTTTGTTCTGCTGGGTATGGCCATCTATACTGGAGTGACAATCAACTTCCTGGGAAGGCGCTTCGGTGACTGGCGCTTCTCCTGGTCCTACATACTGGGCTGGGTGGCCATGCTTATGACCTTCTTTGCAGGTGAGAAAGGACAAAGGCCATGTAATTTGAGATAATCTTTAGTCCCCTTGATACAGTATGAATGAAATGGTAATATATAACACAGTGTGCATCACCAAACACGCTGCCTCTGTCTGTTGCAGGTATTTTCTACATATGTGCCTACAGAATGTGTGAATGCAGGAGAGGAACTGGCCCACGCTAGAGGGAGACAAACAGCTTGTTTTTTTTTTTTTTTTAAAAAAGAGGACAATGCCACTTTGAATAAAAGAATAGCAGTAGGCTTTACAGTAAGGCAGTTTTGACTGATCTACTGAAGAGATGATGGCTGATGCGGCGCCTGGAGGCCTTTAACGTTCTGCTTAACATGTTTTCTAAAAGCCACATTCTTGCAATGTGGATTTCTTTTTTAAGGAATATTCATGATGATAGCACAGAGAAAAAACAAACTTAATTAAACTAATCATGTGTCTAATTATTGTAATGTGATTTTGGTATTATTTAACTTCCTTTACCAGAGTTTTTTAAAATCTTTCTGTAATTTGACACATTCAATAAAATTGGTCCTCAGATTTTAGTGTGATTTTTGCAGCTGTACTGAGAGGCCACCAGAAGATGGCAGCACCATAGCACTCCACTAGAGGGGAGCGCTTCTTAATGGGGGTCATGGGCATGGCATTACAGAGTAAATCAGGATTAAATATCTGATAAAATGGCAATATATTGTGAAACATGAATCATTTATCTGAAGCTACAGTCCTCTAGTTCTTTACATTGGAGGAAATTGACTGATAACTGATGACTGAGAAGCAATGTTTTCCCTCAGGAAATACGTGAAATATATTGTGGGAATATTGAAATATTAGTCTACACAGCTGAAAACAATACATCAAAGCTATACAGTAAATGTATTTGTCTCAGGATTCCCCCTGAAGCTATATGTGTTTTGGCCCTGCTTCAGTACATCTGACAAGGACCAACGAGTATGTTCTTTATTTGGTTGTTGTTTATGGGAAAGGGCTTCTGCGTCCAGGCTGCCAGTATGATGTTCCACAACATGTTTGTTGACGTCCCCCCAGTGTAATCAAGTATAGACAGCACATGGAAAAGTGGTAGGAGGCTGTGTGTGTGTGTGTGTGTGTGTGTGTGTGTGTGGGTGGAACTTGCTACATACAACAGAACATAACCTGAGAACAAGATCATGAACCGGGGGGACCAGGGTGGGGTCTCCAGCCGCTGATTGTTCCATCCCCTCTGTCTTTGATAACTGCTTCCTCTTGTTTCTTGGTGTGCGTCCAGTCCTCGCCATCAGCTGCAAGGAACAGAGCAGTGACTGCTGAGGTAATGAATGCTTTGGCTACTTGGTGACGCAGAAACAATGACAGAAATGTAAACAGTCACTGGACAGATCCATGATCCAAGTTTCCATACTTGGTCCCTGTGGCCCCTGTGAAGGGGTACACTCTGTAATATCATTTTCTTTTCAGCATCCACTCTAAAGTTTTCAATGAGGCCAGATCTCAATAACATTTTAGCAATTCGACTAAATGATTAGTCACATTTATTTAGTGCAGAACTACAATGGGAAGTTTGATCACACTGGGGTTGTAAATACTGAGGAGGTGAAGATGATGGTGATCTTTCCATTCATCACTTCACATATGCATATAAATTGTAAATTGTGAGCAATGAGAAGAGTCATTTGTATCTGCGTGTTACTGTGAATCCTCATGGAAAATGATTGAAAAGTATTAATACCATCCAGGTTAAACTCCTGGTCCTTTTATTTACTGAGAAAATCACATTTTAAATGTATAAAAAATTACTGGATAACATTTATGCCCTAAAATATAATTTTGTCCAAAATAAGGGAAGTAAATTGCCAGTCGAGTATTTTAACTCCAGTATGTGTATTACCTCAAAACATTATGTAATTTATAAAACAAAACACACTAATAATGGCATCAGTGCAGAGAAAATATGAGATTGTTATTTTAAAGCCAGTAGCATTACGTTCCTCATTCTGCTGTATATGTGCAATATGATGAAACTGTGAATCTTGGGAGTTTGCGCAGATAATGTGCAAATGTGTACTACTAGTTGAAGTGTAACTTAAATTGAGCAATGCACATAGTCAAAGCCCATTAAAAAGTTTCATAGGTGAGTGATTCAGTGCAGGCATGCAAGGTTAAGGTTATCCTCCTCCAAGGTGGACACAACAGGTCTGCTCGCCCCTCTATTAGCCGGAGTGTTTGTTGGACATGCTGTCAGTGAGAACACCTGGTAGTTTTCACTGACAGCACCTGTTGATATATGTGGCAGTTTGCTCAGTGTGGCTAATTTTACAGACCTGCAATTTCTCTCACTTCAAACAGGAGGGTGCCCTCTCTCCAGGTTAGAACGCTGTCTCGCTCTGAGACAGCTGTTCAGCCAGGTGTTTATGTGGGACACAGAAGCACAGACATGCAAAACATACAAACACACATTAAAAATTGATTATTTAATTGAATCAGTTTTCAAAAGTTCATATTTCAAAATAAAGTGAGCTGACAGGAAAAGACACATAATTACAGCATGAATTTTACATTGACTCTGTTATTTCTACACAAGCAAACTCTGCAAGGAAAGTAAGTATATTAAATACTAAAACCTGTTCACTGTATAGACACTGTGTTTGTCTATGTTTATGAATGAATAAGTAAAGTTTTTATCATTATGTCATGTATACTGTACAACTGTGCCCTGCCTGCATTAACCTACAAAACACCACATATTTATAAAGTACAAAATGTTCAAATATAAAGAAAACCCACTTGAACACCTTTCACAGTCCAGACTTCAGACCTGCACCCGTCTACAGCAAAGTTCACATATCACTGACAAAAACATTTATTCAAAAATCCTGGAGAATTTTTGATAAATACCAACAAACCATTGGCTTCACATTCTGCAAGGTATAACGTTTGATTCAGAGCCGTACTTTATTTTAATTTGCATATACGGTGTGTCCTTCATTTTTAATTCTGATCGACTTCAATGTGCACATATACACATACTGTATATGTGTGAGGGATCATGCAGACTCTTTGGCCTGGTCTTCCACTGACTGATGGCCAGAGTTATTGCGCTTAGTGATGGAAGATTACGCTGACACGGCAGGACCTTAGAAAAACTGTCCTCATCCCACCCAGCCACGTCCTATGGAGCTTCTCCCTGATCACCACACAGCTAGTCTCTCCCATTGTGGCCCACTGATCCCAAATGTTCCTAAAAATCACACTCCTTCTCTACCAACTAATCTGCATACTATAACAGACATTTTCCCCTGATTATCCCACCCTCTTTCACTGCAAGTGATCAATTATCAATGAGACAGTGAGGGTTTTGGAAAGACTTTATTGTGCTGCACAAGTAAACACGATGTGGTGTTGCATTTACTGCACACAATACAAGAGACATAGAGATAAAACATTGCACAGGAGAACGAGGAAGAATAAAAGAATATAATTTACACATCTTGTCATAAATAAAGTCTACACATCAGTGACTATGAAGTGGTTCACTTGACATAAAATACTGAACGTGAGTGGATGTCTGCTGCAACTCCTGTGTGTTTTTAGAGAAGAGGTTGTGTAGTTGTAGAAAACTGTTTGGCTGAAGGTTACATCAGTATGTATGGGACAGATAGGCTATAGGTTTTGCAGAGGATCTTTAGTAATATAGATGTTACTGGTCCCATCTGAACCTTAATGTAAAAATAGTCATAATTAACGTGGCACATATGTTGTTCATGAACGTTTACTTCAGAAGGCTTTTACACCTACATATTCATTGTCATGTATAGCATTTAGGTCCAAGATAACAATGAACCTAATGGTCGTTAATCCAACATAATGTAAGGAAAAAAAACAAACACTGACAACAAGATGTTTCTCCACAATGGAAACAAAGTGATTCCAGCTTTGGTCAGATCCCACTACTTTCGTCTGCGTGGGAAAAAAAAAATCACTTGGGCCCTGATGCACACCAGTTACACCATCTCTAACTTTGCCTCCCTTTGTCAACAGCACCTCAAGGATAAGATGATCTTAACCAACTGACTTAAATCATCATCTTAGTCCTAAAGTGCATCTAGGGAACTAAAGTGACCTTGTTTGTCCCACAAATACAGGAGTCATTCATCTCTCAGCTCTTGAGCAGGGAGGTCATGAAATATCTTGTACAGTTTAACTTCATCTGACAAATTTCTGCAGTGAGAACTGCATCACAGTAGCATAAACCAATAATAACTAAAGTTTTGTCCATTGATGTTTTTCTCTCTTGTAAAGTAACTGTAGCTTACCCACAAATGAAAATATAGAATTGAAGAATCTCCTCCTCAGGCCAAAGAGGTCAGTTTCACATTGTTTTCTGTGTATTGTCATTCATTGTAAACCTGTTGTGCATCTCATGTCAATGGGCTGCTCTTGATCCTTCAGTGCCTTTGCTTATTTCAGACTGAAAGCAAAGATTCAGATTCATGAGAAATATGCAACAACTGTTAATCCATCTGTAGCCTCTTCACCACATTGCACATCGTGTGTCCATCCGGACATTTCTCTTTGCTTTTATGTCTACCTACCTATCCATGCCTGAAGGAGACGACACACAAGATCACAAGACCTGATGATATAGAAATAGAAAAACCTTTTGAAGTTACAGCTGAAGCACACCAGGATGTAATTTAAGGTAAGTGATAATAATATACCATGTTTTCCTTTTCAAGTGAGGCTGTGCTCAAAAAAGGTCTGAAAATCCCTCAATCAGCCTGCAATCAGTTGGAATAAAGACATCACACTGTGCTGTGACACTGTAGCAAAGACAGGCGCAGGGCTGATAAGCTGGAGCCTGGTCAATTTCCAGCAGAGCACAACAAAAATAAAAAAATTAAAATGTGAACACACCAAGCGAAACAGCTTATCTGCAACCTGTGTGACTTGAACCGGTGTTTCAGCGTCAGTCAGAAGTGGCTTTGTGTGTTTATTACAAATGAAATGCATCAAACTAAAGAAAGTACTGTAGCACAGACTGGATATAGCAGCAGCCACCCGCCTTGCCCCCACCCCCCATCCTCCTCGCTATGATCAGTTACATCTATGTAAAAGCAGAAAAGCAACTGAATGATGAGTGTGTTATGAAGTTAACTACATACAGTACATCTTAAAATGAGTAGGAAAATAAAACTTAAAAAATATAACTGCGACACAAAAAAAATATCTTTAGGTGAAAATGTAACAGTGTATACAGAACAGAGCAAATTAAGACTAATATACACAAATACCTTCTTTTGCAGTGGTCAGAACAACTTTTCCATCTTTTCAACCTCGTAATGTATCAGTGTTTTTATTTTTTTATTTTTTTATGAGAGGCGGCATGGCTATTGTTTATATCTTTCTCATTGTTCATGGTGACGTTTTTCATTTATCTTGGGCTGAAAATTATTTATTTCACCTGTAGCTAAGAACAAATGATGCATATTTATCTACTGAAACTGTCCTTCCAAGTATAAACATGTGTTGCACAGGCCTCTTTCACTATTACACAGTGCATTTGATTCTTTCTAACTGTTGGTCATGGTCAGTGGCATTGTAAATTCCCCTAAAATCTGAAATTAGAGTTTTTTAATGTGGAATGTGTGAGAAACTCCACTGCCTGCAGCTGCTAACTCCATACAAGGTTGTCCTCTCTAAAACTGAGGGAATGAGCCAAACTGTGCCTGTGTATAGCTGACAGGTAAATGTCAGTAAGGTCATCTATGATAAATTATCATGTTACACAGTTAAGCTGGGTGTGTCTCTCTGAAAGGGTCTGATGTCTAATAATCTGGTTCTCAGATTTCCTCTTCTCCGAGCTGTCCCCCTGAAATCGGGTCCGTCTGGATTATAGATTTAGAGCTAGAGTAGACTAAAGGGTCAGGTTGACACATGAAAGCATAAAAAGATCAGATTGAGCTTCTCCTTCTGTCATCAGCCAACCTGACGTGAAAGTTTCACCAGATATTACGCTGAGGATTCTGGGAAGTGTGGTCTTTGGAACAGTTGGTACCTGAGGTGCTTAATTTCAAGGCAACATAAGAGAACTGTATCTTTTTTTGTTTGGTATTCGGTGTCATAAATCTCGAGTGACAGGAGAAAGGGGTAAGATTGTCCTCTTAAAAGGGTAACGATAGAGGAGAACAGGGGTTGTATTGATCCCCAGAGTACAGTAAGGTGTAAAAGGAGAAGGTTCAGGGGCTCTGGGGTTGATTTTGGGGCTGTCCCAGCCAGCTTGGTGGACAAGTGGAACTGATGAAGTTCTTAGACTCTTGATGTTCTCCTCTGGGGCATCACCTCACTATAGGTGGGAGAAAAACAAAGGTCTTGATGGGGTTCTAACATCTGTTGTGTCCCTAAATGTGTTGGCGATGGTGGTGGTGATGATGGTTGTGCATGTCCTCCATCGTGACCCTGCCCCACACTCCAATCACAAATGCTTCAATCTCACACTCGTTGTCCCCACGAGCAATGCGGAAGTAGCCGTTCTCTCCCCAGTTCTTTCCCCATGAGTTGGCAGCAATCTGGAAATGTATTACAGATGTTAAAATACAGTCAAAGTAACCACTGATGAGATTGGTTTTCATTAGAGAAGACATTTATCTGCTTATATTTGTGTGTTTTAGGAAAAAAATGTAACTTACAGCACTGTCGATAAAATTTCTACTTTATGAAATTGAAAAGTATTGATTGATTGATGATTTGGTTTTGTAATCTTTAATTTTTCTATTATGATAAGGGCAAATTTAAAGGATTGTTTTACAGTGTTGTAACTTCAAGCACCTTTTGGTCAAGATAGATGTATGTGTGTTTTTAACACTTACCCAATATTTTCTCGATGTCCCATCAAAGTTTCTCTCCTCTCCCCACCTGGTGCACAAAGTAAAGAGAATGGTTACTCAACATGCAAGAATGTGACGAGCAAAACAACAGGAAAACAAGATATCCTCAAAAATAGACATCAAATCAGCTATGTCAGAGTTGAACAGCTATTTTAAAGTATAGATGATTTCCAACAAACATGCTTTCTGGTGTCAACACCTCTCAGGAATGTGTTCACTCAGACACACTTGCTGTTATTGATAAAGAAAAGCAGGAAGAAGTCTAAGTGGTGTTCAAGTGGGAGAAGAAATGTTTCATCTTGCCAACAACATCCTGAAAACAGAGTATTTATGGCTGGACACCGCCTAGTTGCTATTCTACATCATTCCAATCCCAAGAACACGGAATTCCCCTTTTCCTCTGCTATTTCCACACTCTACACATGAAACAGGAAGGAGAGGGGAGGTTACAAGGAAGTGACCACCACCTCAGTTGGATCCTCCACCTCAGTGTATGGACAGCACCCAACAAAACTACTGACCAAAAACACACAAATATACATGCCAGAATCTGAACTTAGAGGCTTATCTTTACCCTTCTCCCTTGCCAGCAGCTTTGTTCTCAGGAAACCCTGGCGAAGGTCCATAAATTCCCATCATGCCTTGCACTTTTGCCTTAGCTTAGCAGCTGCCAACTTTTAGAGTCCTGCCACTTCTGCTCATCATGATCAAAACACTCTCCCAAAGCCAATTCCCATCCTGTTTTTACACTCCCAGCCTTTCGTTTCCCAAGAGACTCCCGGTGCCCAATTGCTTGTTATCTTTTATAAGGGGAAAGGAATGCTGGGAAATGGTGTGGCTGGTCTCAGACTCTGCCAACTCAGTAGCCTGCCATCACAACCTCGGTAGCCTGTCACCACAACGTTGGCAGATAGTGCCAATCTTCCATCAGCAAGAGACTTTATTAGCCCAGTGTTTCCCTGACTGGAGTCAGACGTAACACTGACCAGGAGTAGACCCATTAAAATCAGCTGTGTAAACAACGGATGCCACCTACAATCTGAAATAGGCCGGAGGGATGGGATTCGTCTTTGTGAGCAAGGGCACATACCCACCTGTATATTTTTGTGTGATGAACCCATATGCATGCATGCCTGCCTGCCTGCATATTTATTGGTATGGACAGAGCCAGACAGACTCGGACCACTGCTGATCTCTTATCTGGCCTCCAATCAGCTCACTTGCTCAGTCGGGGACAATGATGGGCATACCGCTGTGCCCATGTGCCCCGCCCTTCCCCAACGCCCCTCAGCCCACCCCTGACCTCTTCTCCGGGGGACTGATCCCCCTCTCTCTGTCCAGTGCAGTCAGGATCAGCAGCCCAGACAATGCCCTTTCCACCACAGTGGACCTCAATGCTCTTTCCACAAACTTTCCCAGGCCCTGGGCTTAAAGGAACGCACCGCTATGGGATTTGGCCTATGTAAACACACTGATGCTTGTGGCTGGCAGGTTGGGGCTCAAAACACTATGTTCACCCCCTCCTCTCTTTGCTCCATCCGTCCCTAAACCCATGTCGCCGGTGCATCCACTAGCGCAAGTCGGTGGCGAGGAATCACAGCATCAGAGGAAGGAGCCAAAGAGCAGGAGGCATTTAGGAAAGCTGGGATTCCTTATCCTCAGCATCATCTCACACCCTGCACACCTCTGCAGTTTAATGAAAAAGTGAGGGTGTAGAGATGTAATTACAGTCCACAGCACAGAGCGTGAGCCTCATGCATCCACAATTTCCCAACAACACATTTCAGAACAGCGTGTGCTCCTGAGGTATGTGATTTGAACGAGGTAAGTACAGGTTGGAGGATGCAGGCCTGACTGTTTATCATACACATGCCTATACATGACATATGTTGTCATGAAATGGCAAGAATGTTATGAAATATACATGGGAGACACACATGAGAAGAGGCGCAGGAAAAGCTGAGGATCCCTTGCAAACGGGCTGTATTTTGTCTTCATCTATGGCCAATCAGATAAAAGCCGCTTTTATCGTAGCGCTGAACTCCCCTGTCTGGAGTTTTTGTCATTTCAGAGACAGTTTTTCAAGTTAGAGACAAGCTGAGACGCTGAGGTACGGAGGCACAGTCAAATGCTCACAAACACACATTCCTTAGCCCCCATAATAGACCCTTATAGACCCATTACGAGGTAGCTGCTCATTTCTCTAATTTGGAAAGTGAGACTAGTGAGCAGCAACGTATCATTGTCACGGCAAATCACACTTCAAAACCAGCTGGAGGACCGATTGAGAAGAACCCTGTCATATATTTGTGAGTAAAAACAGGATGTTAATGACTTTTTACAGGTCAGAACCTCTTCTGGCCTCTTGCTGCCCTCCAAACAACACATAAAAAACAGCAGCAAACAGCTACATGTCTGTCTGGGCTGATCTGAATGAAAATGAGGAGTGTTTTGGCTTGAATGTGGAGAAGAGAATAAAAGAGGAAGCAGCAGGGTCAGTGAGTCAGACGGCCAGCTGACGAGTGATGATGGAGACGCCACAGAGCGAGATGAGATGAGGAAGGAAAGTGAGGAAGACAAGGGGAATAACAAGAGTCAGAGGGTGGGGGCAGGTAATCCAGGTGTGTTAGCCGTCTGCCCGCCTGCATATTTGTGGTCACCGTAGTTACTACATAGAGGAGGCTGGGGCAGACAGAGGAGTGGGGCCAAGGTGTGTCTCCAAGAGCAATAGACTGGGAGGGAACATTATCCACACATACGCTCTTAGCAGTGTGCAAACACGTGCAAGCGGAGCTTTGAATCAGGTCTAATAGCAGCAGCTGCTCAATTAAAACCTGATTCATCCTTAATAAACGTTTCTTCAGCTGGAAACAGCGTCTGTTCAGCAGCAAGCAAGAGTACAACCAGACACATGAAGACTTGGACTGGGAGGAGAGGAGGCACACGTTCTTGTCCAGAGAACTAGCACATGGTTTTCCTGCCGATAACTCAGACTGAACAAACGTTTTGATCATCAAACACAAACACATAAAATCCCAGAACAATCTAAAAAGCAAGTGTGTTTATTTTGAGTTTAATCATGTTTGTGCAAAGAACAACATCTCTATCCAGGGCCATGCTCTGATGAAAAAAAAAATGAAATGATTTGCACTGTTACTGTACATTAGTTACGTACCCAGTGATCCTGACTGAGTGTGTGCCATGTTTGCGGTATTGTGACGGTTTGGTGAAGCTGACGTCAGTGTGTTTGTAGATCCCACTCTTATAGACAAAGAAATCCTCGTGGACCTCCATAATAGCTGCAAGAACAAACAGGCAGGGAGAATTAGTAGGCAGCTATAATTTGGACACACACACAAATACACACACACACACACACACAATATGACCATGTAAGGCGTTTATAAGGGCTGCTGAATCCATTAGGGGAGAGATAAAAATCTTATTCAAACCTCAATTAATCTAAAAGTAATTACCTAATTTCACCAAACAAATTTTAATTCCTCCCCTGAGTCACACACACCCAGACATCAGACAGGGCAGCTGAGTGTGTGTGTGTCAGTGTGTGTGTGTGTGTGTGTGTGTGTGTCCATTTGACTTTCCTATTCCAGCTCAATGGGAATAACTGTCCGGATGTACAGCTCAGAAATGCCCTCTTTTGGAGTTTTACCTTTCTAAATCTGTTCCTGGAAGACTATGTGGACCTCCAGTCTTATCAGCAACTCACAAAACATAAATACATGCACACAGACACACACAGATGCCTTTGTGTCAGAGAGAAACTCAAAGGCAAAAAGGAAACTTGAAATGAAGCCAAAAAGTCCTCCTGGACTGCTAAACAATAAAACAAGAACCTGGCAGAGGCTCATAGAGAATCACACACAAACACACACACACACCTACATGTGACTTCTACATTCAAGTGTACTTGACAATGGTCCAGATGGGCACCAGACAGAGAGGCGAGCTAGTAAAGGAAGGTCGGTTCAAACACACTGACATGAAGGCCCATTATTTTTGACCAGGTGACTAAGGTCAAAGTTGAAACCCCGGACAAAACCAGCAGGGTCAGAAGGGCAAACATGACATCATCCTCGGCCATAGACCCAACACAAGGCTTCAAGGTGCTCATGTTTGGATTTGTGTGTCCCTTGGGGCAAAGCAATAACACAAATGTTGACATTATTTAAGTATATTGAAGAAGAACACACACACACACACAGAGGCATCACCTTACCTTGCACAGGGCCATTATCCATAATCTCCTTCATAATCTCTTTTTCCTGAGAGAGAAGATAAACAGAACGATTTATAGGCAGTGGAGAGAGAGATGGACAGAAAGATCATTACATGTCAGTGAAATGGGAGAGGATGAAAACAGCCCCCCTGGATGTTAAAAGTCAGATAACAAGATTGAGTCCAGCAGGGCCCTCTGCACTTAATGCCTGGCTTATTGACTTCACAGGACATCGGGAGAGAGAAACAACAGGCTGTAATGGTTTTGAGAGGCATTAGCTGTCATTTAGCACTGATGGATGTTGGCTGATAGAACCACATGGTGGCTGCAGCTCAGCGGTTGACTTTGAATCGGAGGAGATACACAAAGCTGCCTGCAGAGGCAGCTTCTGGAAACAGTTTTAGTGAATGTTAGACAACACTTTACACCGATAAGGAAGGGCAGAGCTGCTTTCTCCATGCACGAGTTTTTACTGACGTAGAAATAGTCCAGTAATTTGATATTAGAAGGTAAACACAGAAATCTAATTCCAGGTACAGATTTGAGTCTTGAAATGAAATCAGATAATGTTTATAGATGATGATATCCAAAGTGCAGTCTGTAAATTTGTATAATTCACTCACTCCCCTGTTTATCCAAAATATTTCTAATCTAACTAATAAGAACAGATCACTTTAGAATTCTGTATTATATTTCAATCAGCCATCTCAATACTGAATCCAGCTGCCTGCCTGCTGAGAGTGCTGTCGAGCACGTAATCCTGTACATTCTCACATTCATTCACAAGGGAGTCAAGTCTGCATGAAGAGAGTGTGCAAAAACACATAAAACACATGAGAGAGATTAAGTCTACTGTAGCACAAGGAAGTTCAAAAAAATGTACAGTGATCTTATGAAAGCCGCGTGTTTACTGAAGATTTCAGAGCAGATCAGGTGTTGAACGGATGTAGGAGAGGTGAACACAAGCGTGTGTGAGGACACCAGTGAGTAGGTGTTCATGTGTGCATTTGTGCATCACGTGTCTGTCTTTGCATGACCTGCTTTGTGCTTGTGCGGTGCTTACATTGGATGAGAGTCTGTAAGGCGGCGTGGACTGGTAGATGTCGTTGTGGTAGTTGTGTGTGTTGGGGCAGCGCTGCGTGGCCTGCCTCTTCCCCCGGCCGATCGAGCGGCTTTGCATCATACAGCGGCCTACCTCCGCCGGTGTGTGCTGTGGAGGTTGGTACGGGTAACAGTCTTCTGTCACAACTCTGTGAGGAGGGGGAAAAAGTTGCCATCGAGTAATCACCACGGCTTATCTGCATAAACAGCTCCTTTTGCTTGGAGTTTGTTCAAAGGGCAGTGCTTACCCTCTACGCCTGAGGTACCACCAGGCTCCATCAATGCGTCCCCCGGCACAGCCTCCCTGGTTGCGTGTGTCACAGGAAATGAGATTTTGGGGTGACAGCTGAGGAGTCATGTGACCCATCGATTGGATGGAGATTCTGTCCGAGGCCACGGCTGAGGATAAAGATTGGGAATGTTATAAAGTTTGTCGGCCAAAAACCTTTGAGAAAATTTTTTTATCATATGTTACATAATTACCTTATATAACTTTATATAACTTAATATAACTTTATACTTTATATATATAGATAACCAATGTCAATCACATACACGTCCATAAGTTCTTTTCTTTTCCTTTTCTCTAAGTGGACATTTGACCAGACAACATCATCATATCCCTGCAGCGAAATTCTGAATGACAGTTCCACTGTCAATTGATATTTCATTTTCACTTCATTAATGTTTATTTTCAGGATGCATGCATGCATGCATGCATTTTCCTTGTACACTGGATTCCCTTACCTGCAGTGGAGAAAGCCCAGGAAGCAGCACAGTTTCCCTGGTCCAGTGGCTCATGAATCTTCCCTGGCCACTTCTCTGCTGAGTTGAAGTATGATGGCAGACGGTCACTCTGAGGATCCATGTTCATCTGAAAGAGGAGCAGAGTGAGGAAAAATTAAAGTTCATACAGTCCCGCTTTCAGTGCAAAATTCAAGTCAAGTTTATTTGCTTAGAGTTTAATTACGATTACACTTTCACAGGACTACCCTCATTGAGAAAACATTAATATTTCACAGTAAAAACTGTCATTATCATAACTTACAGGCCAAATTGTCAAACAGGGATTAAAAGTAAAACAGAGAAAACTGTAGTTACACCCGTCAACATAAAGCTGCAGCAGTGTGACTTGTTTGACTGCGGTGTGAGGCAGCGTAGAGTAACTGTTTGCCTACAACAGAAAACAAACTAACGGCTGCAATTAAAATACTTGTGGACGGCTTTGTATGACAAGTTGTGATCATAGGCAGGTTACATAAGTCTGCTTATCAACTCTACAGTAGAAGGGACTTATTCACAGGCGATTAGGACCATTTGGCCCAGTGTCAATCTCTGACGCTGTAGAACTGACAGGAACCCTTGATCCCCAGTCATCTCCATGAAACCATGACGTTACAACGGTGTTAAAATTATAAGCATTATTTTGACCAACTGAACCTCACAGTATCCAGGAAGGCATCCATCTCTATTCAGCGTACATACACCAATACTGACAATAACCATTATATTTTAAAAATGGAACATTGATTTCATGTTAATAAAACACATATGATAATATCGTGATGGCAGATGTTAGGTCCAGTGGATTTTTTGTTTACCAGTTAATCTGGTTGCTTTTTCATTATCCATTAAGTGTAATTGTTTTTGTTCTCTTTTAAACAGTCATGGTTACCGACTCTCTCTCCACCTCCCTACACTCATAAACACACATTAAACAAAGTTAAAGATAAATTTGAGTGATAGTATTCTGATTTTTTTTTTTCTATAAATATCGCAATAATATCACCACCATGAATTATTATGGTCACAATAATAAAGTACATAATAAAAAATGAAGTGAAATCTGATAATGTGATAACCCTAATTCGGATTATTAATAATTATATTTATCATGATAAAAATGCTAATTAGATGATGAGTCTGTGATAGAGTGTAAATATTTTCCTGATTATTCAGTCACAGGTGCTTCGCTGATGCCAAACATGTTGAATCGATTAGTCTCCACTCGAGGTTGGATGCTCTGCTAATCTCCCAGTTATGTGTGATAACAGAGCACATGCTGCTTTACAACTTACTTCTCCTCTCTGGCTGCCTGAGCTGCATTCCTCTGATTAAACAGTGAGGTATTCAGAGCACAGACGACCACCTGATACATAGCTCAGGAATGTGCTACTGGTCAGAGATTTGTAGTAGTGGAAGGTCAAAGTCAGAAAAATTCAGTCACCCGAAGCAATTCACTTAAAGGTGTGATAAAAGAGGAGTCATGGCCGCAAGAATAAGGTGCCAGGATGGGTGACAAATTAAGTTTCCAATTTTCCATCCCTTACACAGGAGTCTGCGGAGAGACAGGAAGGAGAGTGGGAGAGAGATTTATGAATGGGCTACAAGGCTCTGATCTGGTTCCTGGCACAGGTAAGGACACGCTGACAGCGGAAGAAGGAGGGGGAGCTGTGAGGCTTTTTTAGGAGGAAGAAGTCGAGGAATGCCGGGAGAGGAAAAGAGGGAGGGAGTGAGGATGGATGAAAAGAAGAGATGGATGTAGGGCGGAGGTGGGGAGGTGCAGACTGAAGAGGAGGTTGTTCTTTATTCTTCAGGCAGCCACCATGCCCTCCATCTTCTCTGTCTGTTGTTTTGGTTCCGTCTTATGTAATCTGTCTGGCTAAGATGTAAACAAAGACTGAGTGGATCAGAGTAGCCCGAGGTTCCACACAGAGACGCCATCACATACCAGCAACAAGCCACCATAATTAAGTGAGAAAGGTTTTGATCAGCCCCCCTTTGTTGTAATAGATCTTAAAACCTGATATTGCAAATCTCAAACTCAGAGGAAGTATGAAGGAGCTTTTAAAGTGAAAAGCCAAAACACAGTTGTAACAGTTCACTTTTTTTCACTGCATTCTCACCTGTAGCTAAAACTTCCTGCTCTCCTCCACCAACATCCCCTCCACACCACACACATCTGTCACAAATTTTCCTTTTTAATCTTAAGGGAATTTGACCACATACATATACTGTCTTTCTACTGTTACTTTTGGTCAGTTAGATCCTGTAAACCTCCAAAACAACCCCCCTTAGAGGATGAAGTACCTGGATCTCATTCATGTTCATGATGGTCCTGGAGGGTCTCTGTGTACCCAGGCGGTACTGGATGCCCTCGTCTAGAGTCATGCCGTAGAACTGACTGTAGTTAGCTGCCTTCCACCTAAAAATACAAAGTTGTTGAAAAATCCGCCTTCAAATGCCTTTAAATATGTGTGTGTTTGTGTATGTTTGATTTTACCCGTAGTTTCCTCTGTTGACAGCATGGATCATGTCAGGCTCCATCAGACAGGCGTTCTGCTCACACTCCCATCGTCCTGTAGTCCCACATGTACTACAGGGGCAAAGCCATGAGACCATTGAAAGACATTAGCACTGTGATCACATGAAAATAGCTTCAATTTCCATATTTAAGCCAAAGCCAGTGAAGTCAGGAACTAAAATAGAAGGACCATCTCAGACAAATATGTAGAGGCTCAGTGGGACTCCCAAATAAGAAATTAATTGAGGGAAGAATGTCAAAGAGAAAGGAAATGTTAAAGGGAACATTCAGCCTTTTACGGCTACAGAATGCAAGTCCATTTTTAGTCAAGTCAAGATGACAGAGGAGATAAGAGGCAGGATATTAATGATGACGTTCAGATATTTACCCTGGGGATGCTCAAAAATAGAGAGTTTGCACTGTGAACTTTATAATTCACTATGAAGGAGTGTGTGTGTGTGTGTGTGTGTGTGTGTGTGTGTGTAGTCACACAAGTGGTGGAAAAAGTATTAAGATCTTTTAATTGTATTGGTAAAACATATCAATACCATAATAGAATGTAAATATAATGTAATGTAAAGCTGTGTGCCAAAAGTCTTTGACTTTTAAAAGTAAAAGCAAAACAAGTAGCAAGTATTGAGGTAGAATTACTTTACATTATTAAATTATACATTATACAATAATATTACTGAATGCCGTATAATCTATAATAATGTATTATAGTTTCTAAACTAATATGTTTTGGATGAAATTTTTAAACAAAAGAGTAACTATTATTGTGAGCAAAGGGCTTCCCCCGTGAAATGCAGTGAAGTGAAATGTAAATGCATCAGTAAAGTACAAGAGGTACTGTACTTAAAATTTGTGCTTGATGTGAACTGTACCAGACAAAATTTTGGCTCAGCCAGATGAGTTACTGTCATTGATTTTTAAAACACATGCACATGACTACAGCTCGCCTTCTGGTGACACTTCAGAGTGAATGATTAAATGCTTAGTTTCATAAGAATGTCCTTGTCTTGCCCATTAATTATTTCTAACTATGACCATTTACAGAACATTTGATCCTCTATAGCCTATTTTCTGAAAGCGGCTGTCTGAACAAAACAAAATACGAACACTGATACCTGCCCTTCACAAACTTTATATTATTCTATCAGGATCCAAAAGAATAATACAGAACAATTCTATGCATAATACAGTGATTTATACGTGACTTCATATAGAATGTACCTTTAAATCATGAAACCATTGGGAGGGTCCATTTTTTTATTATAATAGCCCAGAGGCATTTTGTTTTGTCATCCATCATTTCTTAAAGGAATGGTTCAACATACTGGGAAATATACTTTCTTCCCAAATGTTGATGAGAAGAGCAAAACCACTCTCATGCCTGTACAGTAAATATGAAGCTACTGCTAGCAGCTAGTTAGCTAGTTAGCATAGCTTGGCAGCTAGCTTGGCTCTGTCCAAAGGTAAAAAATCAACCCACCAGAATATCTAAAGCTCAATAATTAACAGGTTGTATCTTGTTTGTTTGTACAAAAGTGTAAAAACAACATGTTGCAGTGTTGTGTTAGTCTCAATGCTAAGCTAATCCGCCTGGCTATTACACATCTTTTAAATGAATTGCAAGAAGGTCTCAAACTAGATTCTTTCATTCCTCTTGGGAAATGTTAAAGCCTTATTGTTTCTTCATTGTGTGACTGTAAAAAGTTGCTAAGCCTGTGAACAGAGCATAAAATGATTATGCATTACTGTTTGTAACAGCCACAAGGCCGGCGGCCAATTTGGGAATATTATACGGATTATGAGTTAGAGAGAGAGAGAAAGAATTAGGGGTGTTTCCTACACAGGCATGTATAGACTGCACCGTGATCCATAGCATCTACTGTACATTAGACGTCATGTTTACAGAGTAGGGAACCTTTCCAAGAGGATCTTTGAACACACAAACATGATTAAGAGGCCAAATTCCCCTTTAGTCACACTGAATCCAACAGAGTGTGTATCACTTCTCAAACTGCACTCCTCCCTGCTGGGTCTTTGAGACACATGTGCAAATACAATGTTCAAGCACACGCCTACATACAAATATACACACACACTGGCAGAGATTAGGCCTATGAGTGTCTGCCCAGCGTCCCACAGAGGACTGTCTGATGGCTGTGATTTGAGGAAAGAGACAATGACCTTTTGCCTCTCTGTCTGAACAGCAGGATCACAGGCATGCAGCTCAATGCCAGTGGGTCAAAAACAGCAATAAATTCACACAGCAGTAGTACTGGACACACACATACACAGGGATAGGCAGAATGACAGACTTATGGAGAAAGGGGGGAAAAAGTGTGTCTTGAAATGAAATATAAGGGTCTGTGAGGACAGTGGGAGGTCATTTTTTACATTCCACGTCGCCCTCCGTACTAGAGATAGGGTTCCACATACGAGACCATACACACCTTGGTGACATGAGTTATATTGTCCCACTGATTCTGCCAGATCAGTGAGAACTGAGCCATGTTTGTGTTTGTGTTCAGATATGCCGATATATCGACACCACCTGAGACACTATACAACAACATAAAAAAAAGTTCAAGCTGGCATTGGCTGTTGTCCAATCTGGAGTATGGCACAAGCAGACCGAGCAGAGCCGCCGCTGCCGCTGCCAAATCAAAGCTGAGATAGTCGCTCCTGTCTGAGAGTGCTAGTGCGAGCAAGAGACGCCACGTTTGGAGATAAAGAGTTATCAGGATACCAGCAGCGCAGGCAGGAAAAGGCCTCAGCTGGAGATTCCATTAACACAACAAAAGACAGCCACACTTATCATTGTACATCTTCACACACACGCACACGACTGTAAACACAGAATTGCTTTAATATCTCATGCTCAGTCTGGTTGTGCTGTGTTTCTATGCTGTCTAGCGCTAACACAATTGGCCCAGGAGTTATTTCAAGCTGTAACCATACTGTAGAAATAAATATTCACTGATGTCAAAGCACATACATTTATTGAGTGGTTTTGTTACATTTGCTAACATTTTTGTCGAAATCAGTGAATACATCTGGGAGGTGCAGATGAGAGTTTGCAAGGGCTCCATCGCTGCTAATGAGAGACTTAGGAGGGAAAAGAGGGAGAGCTGTCTGTCGACTCAAGGCGGAAGCCCCGTCCTCCTCCAGCCCTGTATCTGGGAGAGCTGGGAGGACGCACATTTGGGAAATTAATAAGTGAAGAGAGTGGGAGCAGGAAAAGGGAGTGTGTTTGTTCCTGTGTGCCAAAGTTGTGGTGTAATTTTTCAAGCGTCCATGTGTATTGCCTTAACAAGCACGTGTGAGAGCGTATGTGCATAACGCTCTTTTGTTTGGCAGTGAAAGGGGGAGTTAGCACATAAATGATGTTTTCTGGAGAACAGGAACACTGGGGGTTATTTTTAACCAGGCAACTGTTTTTTGCTCAGCTTCCACAAGTCTTTCCTCAAGAAGTAATGTTGGCCCTGCCATGAATCAACCTGCATCCTCGCCTATCTGCACACCCATCACACCCTTTAGGTCAAACCTATTTGAGCTGCCCTGATAAGAGTCAGACTTTAGGCCTGTCAGACTGACACAGCAGCCACTGGAGCTGAACAGCGAGGAGGCTGAGAGTGAATGATGTTGAGAGCAGTGGGGTCAGCCTGGTTTGAGTTGGACATGTCATGACAAACAGCTAAGGTGAGTTCATTTTGCACAAAACTAAATATAATACTGACACACAAATGGATGTTAAATCAACATTTGTGTGCAACTGTGCATGTTCACACACAAATACACTAACAGGGTCTTTGAGGAATATCAAATGACACAGATGTGAGAAACCACAGTGGAGGACGGGTGAGGAATTCAGTTTCCCCTCCTCCTGCTTTCACTCACTTAACCTCCTCCGTCTCCTCTCTTGAGCCTCTCAAGGACTGTTTTGTGTTGTCATTCAGAAAAATGACAACAGCTACATGGGCTCTGTTGCTCTCAGGCTGTAGAAGTAAATCTTTTTAGGACCTCTTAACTTCCCGTCAAGGTCATAAAGTGAAGATATGTTTGTAAAATTATCTGTCAGTGTCCTTGAAGTGGAAAAACTGATGCAACCCTGTTGAGGGGATCTGCTCAACCACTTGAGTCACAATATCCAGGCTAAATTTTGTGCACTGGAGGAGAGTGATTTTTATTTTCAAAGTACTCTGAGCAGTTCAGAAGCTCAACAGGAAATATGTTTCAATTATGATTAAATATACCAAGTAGGGAACATAAAAGACTCTATGGCTCTGTTTCATTCAGGTGACAGTGTGACAGTGAACCAGATGGAACAACACCAAGACTCTGACACTGAAGCAGCTAAATGGTTTTTTAGCCATCATTTATTTTATTGTTTACCACCATACTTTTCCTGCTTGGATATGTCAAAATAAAAGGGCTGTTAAGGACAAAGAGTTAGGATACAGACGAAGTGAAGGTAGACGGGTCACTGTGTTTGTGCGTGTGTGCATCTAAAATGAAGATCATGTGTGATTTCCACCCAGACTGTGGGTATAAAAACATGGATATTACTCCATAAAGCCACCAGTGGCTTAGTTTTTAGAAACAATGACTGTGCGCACACGTACTGCGCAAACCCACATGACTTGATTTTAAATACTAGCACAGATCCCAGAGGTTTTCAGAATACCAATTACTGCACGCCAGCATGACACTTAGAGAAATGTGATGCATTAATGGTGCATCCATAAAAACTTGGGCTTGAATAATTCCCTCAGTACACATGTGTAATGGTTCATGTGAATTATTAGAACAAGTAGATACAGAGAACAGTCAAAGGGTGAGGGAAAATGTTTTTTCGAATTTTAAGCTACTTAAGGCGACATTTAAGGGAAAGCCCAGGATTTAAGAGGTTGAAAGCAAATAGTGTAAGAAAAAAAAGAGGGGTTTACATACCATAAATTGCAGTTCTCTTTGTATGTTTGCCCTGTAAAGAACTTGTTGCCATTTCTTTCGCAGATGCCTGAGAGGAGACAAAGAGGGGCATCTTAATATATATGGGTTTGATGTGTCTAAACAACAAAGATCTTAACACTAATCTCACAGAAAGCCACGCACAGCCTCAAATACAGACACAAACAAGACCTATATATAAAGCAGTCACAATTAATATAATACAAACACACTGGCTATATTCCTTCACCTGCAACCACAACAAAACATGCTCACAGTAACTCCTCCAGTGTGTGTGGGTCTGTGTGCAAGTGTATACACAGAATATGTGAGGTCTAAGGAGCTCTGAGCTCCAGTAATCCAGTGTAGGAATGTGGCGTTAGCTGCTTCCCAGGCTTCCCAGGCCCTCGTCATGCTTTAACCAGCTTACACTCAAATTCACCACCTCTTCTGAAATTGAAGAGAAAGTGCCAGAAAAGTACATTACGGTTATAATTAAGCCCCCCCCCAAAAAAAACGTGTTGGCATTTATGAGCTGCAACGGTCAGGGTTGAGTCCACTCTGCATTATCACGAACCCACAAAAATGATCCAGGAGTGACACAGCATGATCATTCCTCTTGACTGAGTCTGACCCATTGCACTTGAAGTTTGAACCTTGGTCGCACACAGATTGTGAAAACTACACCGACTGACTTGGCGACAGGTTCACATTGAGTGTTATCTACGAGCTGATTTACAGCAGAGGGTGCTGTCAGTGTGAATTTCATGTGGAATTTACAGCGTGAAAAATTTACAGTGTGAGTAGGGTGCCTGGTCTCTGGTGTGAGGCCCTGAGCTGATAGTGTGATTTATGACTTGGGTCCTCTGTTACTCATCTCCCCCCTCCCAGCTGTCTCAAACTGGTCTGTCACAACTCAGTTACTGCGGAGATGCAGTGTGGGACAAGTGACACAGTTATAGAGCGGGATCTTATATACAGGAGACTGACTGCTGAACTGACAGCATGTGATTTCATGTAATGGGTGGTTGTGACATTTTTTACTGAGCACAATGTACATTTTTTTCTGTATTTAACTCCACTGGCAGTGAATGAAGAAAATTATAAAATTATAAACTGACTTTGACAACATAAAGTCCAGCTGAACAGAGCTGGACTTTGCTCTGTTCAGCTGGACTCATATTGAGTTATAGACTGCAACAAACTGTGACTGGAGCACAGTGATAAGAGAAAGGACCCATTGTAAAAAATCTGTCACCTTCTTCTTTCTTTAGCTTTCATAGCTTTCCTCGAACCTGCATGATTGTGTGGTCAAATGTGTGTGTGTGTGTGTGTGTGTGTGTGTGTGTGTGTTTGTGCGTGTGCACTCTAAAACATGCATTAGTGTGTGTATCCCACCTTGTGATCCCCCGACTTTGTCGCCCAGGAAACACATACCTGCACCGACCCCGTCCCCTCCCATTAGCCCCAGTCCTGCACCCGTTGTCTGTCTCGTCCTCCCTCCGCATTGCCCACATTCTTTCTCCTGACCTCCATTCATCCTTCTATCCACCCTTCCTCCCTCCCTCCCCTTGTCTGGGTTAATAAGAAGCCTACTGTTCCCTGCTCTGTTCTCAGGTAGGTCTCTGCTGTCGTTGGCACATTTTACACCTCTGGGCTTAGAGACTGGTGCAGGGAGTCCAGATACCTGAACATTTACATAGCAGGGGAGAATTAACCAATCTTAACTCATCTCCTTAGGGACTGTATGATATTTATTGAGGAGGAGGTCAGAAATGAGAAGTGTAATTTATATTTTTGCTGAGGAGGCAGGTTTTTATTTGGCCTTCCATTATGACATTTTTTGATAGTTTCATCAAAAAGATGATTTTATTTGCACCATGGGTCATAAAAGTGTGTTCGGCCATACGTAGTCCTGTCTCTGTATCAGGGCTTTTCTAGCATCATCAGAACCACACATTGCTTTTAAAAACAATATCTACATTTTAAGAAACACAATACACGTGAAGCAATGGTTACTGATTGAACTATTCAACATAGCAGGCCTCATTTTTTCCCAGTCTTAAGCATATTTCTTTCTTGTGAGTTTAAGAGAAAGCAGGTATGTAATTGTAATTGATTTTCAGGTGTCATGCTGCTTAGCATTGTTGTCCAGCACAGAGTTTGTCAGCGGGGTTTTCTGCTGCTTTATGACTGAGTTTAAGTAATTCCGACAGGCCCACACTCACACACACACACACACACACACACATTGTGCACCCATACTTACCAATGAAAGGTGGCTCCACCCCCAAACAGTGACTCCAGAAATCAGGGCAGCAGTCCGAGACGGTGCGGTTGCAGAACAGGTCACAGTAGCAGATGGTGTCCAGGTAAGGCACCGTGCACAGGTCATCTCTGCCCGGGCAGCAGCCTCCTCTCCTCTGGCAGTATGAGCCAAAGGGGTCCCTGATGCCACCAACATGGAGAGGACTGGCAAGCTCCCTCTTGGTCCTCCTAGACAGGATTCTGTCTGCAGTACTTTCTCCCACCACCAGGAGCAGCACCGAAACCATCAACAGGATGAGCTTCATGATAAATCTGTGAAGGAAAGGTGGCAGAGAGTTAGGTTCAGGTATTTCCATTCTAGCCATGCTTATTAAAAGAATGAACAGTTATATGATGGAATGGAAAAATGTTTGTCAAAGTTGGCCTATTTTTCCCAAGAAGACACTCTCACTTCACACTTCGCAGGAAGAGAGGTGAGGAGGTTACACTGTGAGCAGGATAATTGGGTTATGACTGCTGCCAACACAACCATCCACCTCCAGCTGTGTAATTCACATACACACTGATGCATATACACTTGCTAGCACATGTACACACACACACACACACACACGCACACACACACACACACAATAAATTTTCAAAGCTGGCAGTAAATGTTCCAAACAGAGACCCACATGATCCTTGGAGCATCATCTGCTTACGTTTTCCAACTTTCCCTTTCAAGCCGCCAAGACAAACAGCAGCTAAATATGAAAGTGCACTCAGCAGGAAAGTGATGAAAAACACGATAACACTTGGTAGAAACACAGATTGTTTTAAATGTGTTGAACCATGTATAAAGAGCTAGTTCTCTACCAATTTTTTTTGCTCTCTGCCCCTATATTTCCTCTTTGTATATGCTGGTATTTGGTCCCTCCCGCCCTGTCTGTATTTTTATTCTGGTGGTTGCATTGCAGAGGCATATCAACCCAGCTGCACTATAATCAGCATGAATTAAATATTGTACTTTATCTGTGAGGACACACCAGTGCAGTCACTTGTCATAGGGAGGGGACGTTATCATCCAAGATTAGGATGCTATCACAGTCACGGAAATAAAGTAATGTCCTGTCGTCAAAGTTAATGTGTCACACTTTAGGAAATGGTCTGGGTGAGCAAATACAGTACATGCACAGTATGAACAATAAAGTTTATCTAAATTCCGCATTGGGGCCTGGTAGCAGGGCAGCCAGAGGGACTACACACATACAGTAAATGTCTGTTTAACA
Source organism: Trachinotus anak (assembly GCF_046630095.1). Classification (NCBI taxonomy): domain Eukaryota; kingdom Metazoa; phylum Chordata; class Actinopteri; order Carangiformes; family Carangidae; genus Trachinotus; species Trachinotus anak. The sequence goes on along the minus strand of NW_027273867.1, from coordinate 13,397,420 downwards.
CAAATCACATGATCATACTTGTGCTCCAGCTGCAGAGTCTGCAATATTACACGTATTACAAGTATTTTAGAACAAATTGGAGCAAGTATATGTATAAGTTTAACAAAAACAACAACATATGTACTTACATGTTATGCTGCTTTTAAGTTCAAGGTTAAGTGTCTTGTAAGCCCATATAGGCTGGGCACCAGAAAGGTGCAGGACACTTTAATAAATAATGTTCATTCATTCATTCATTCATTCATGCACAACATATGAATCAGTGTTTTGATATGAAAAAAACCTTCCTCCTCACCCTTGTGTCTTCTTTGTGACTTCATGTAAGGTACATTTTGATTTCTTTTGATACAGCTCCTCCATTGGTTTTAATTGTCGCACAGTTTATTCTCCAGTATGTGTATCAATACCCAGGCTGAGCTTGGTGTTTGTGTGTGCGTATAAAAGAGCATTACAACTCTCGCTCTAAGGCTTAACAAAGGTCAAACAATCATCCATATGTATGGTTGTTTGCTGCAGAGTGTCTGTCTCACATTACTGAATGGGTGAGTCTATGTGGGGCCGGACAAAGACTAGGGGTTGGCCCGCTGCTTACATAAATAGCATCATTAATTATCCAATCAGATCTCAGAGCACAATAGACACTCCGCACATAAAGAAGGTCTCCGGAAAAGATCTTTGCTGCGCTGTTTTCTGCATGACTGCACCTTTAGTTGAAACACACACACATACCACACACACACACACACACACACACACACACACAAGCATATGGCAGCATGGGATGGGCAGGTCTCCTCCTTTACACAAGTGTTTTGTTGTGGCAGACTCTGAGCAGTGGTGCAATAAAACACCCACCAGTCTGCTCAACGAGCTGCTGAGACCTGCAGGTCAAACTGTCAGTGTAAAAACCAAGTGATGACCATAATGGTGCCTGCTGACAGTACCCCATCAGTAGCTTCTTCAAACAGAGAGTAAAGTAAACCATAAATCACTGTTATTCTACCAATAGTTAGAAAAGCAGTAGTAACAAAACATGTGATTGTGTTTGGTACAGTTCTCAGCTAAAGAGAGACAATACTGATTATTTTAGCTGATGAGTCCAAACCAAACTATTCCATGAAATGCAATATTTTAAACTCATCAAGAAAATCTGATGAATAAAGAAGTGCATCTGACTCTGAGCAACAGATATTATAGATTAGATTTCAATACATAATACACTGATCTCTCATTTCATTTTATGAAATGTCACTGAGGCTGGCATATGGCCCATCAGTGCTCTGGACAGCTGCAGCTGACCCCACACTGAAGCCACGGGACAGATGACCCCTTAGAATGGGCAAACCTCACAGACACATTCACATTCTCTCACACACACACACACACACACACACACACACACACACACACACACACACACACACACACACATACACACACACACACACACACACACATACTTGTACTTCCATCTTTGTGAGGACACTCATCTCATTGACATAATGCATTCCCTAGCCCCTTACCCAAACCTTAACCTAAACCTAATTCTAATTGAATTGATTTTAAGGTGTCTCAAAAAGTGAGGACCGGCCAAAATGTCCTCACTTTCCCAAAATGTCCTCACTCTGTTAGTAAAATACTTTCTTTGGTCCTTACTATGTAGCAAGTACAAGTACACACACACACACACACACACACACACACACACACATTGCACAAACACATATCACACAGTAGCAGTGGGAGAACTGCAGAGTCAGTGTGTCACAGCTGGACTTCAGCCACAGCTTCAGGACCATGTTCACACTCTACATTTTCTTGGTTGCTCGCACCCCTGTGACTAATCTCTGATTATATCAAAAGCACAGTTCTTTCTCTTTCAAAGGGTCAGTTCACTTAAACTACAACAACGTTTTTCCTCTCCTGCCTCTACTGGTATCTAGGCATCCAGCTAGTTTTGTTTTCATTTTTATTTTTTATTCAACATTTATATAACACATATCGAACAATTTGAAACTATTTCCTACTGAATGAATTGTCTCTATGAAAGCTTTTCGCAGCATATTGAAATTTTCAAATGTAATTTTTTCAATGCTGTGGGGACAAGAAATGAACATTTGTTCACCTCAGGGTTGTGGAGGCTGAAATATCAGAAACTAATATCTCGACATATAGACAAATAAAAATCTGCACAGTTAAATGAAAATCTATGTTATATTGTAATTTGGGTGGATTTAACCTTGAATTCCCCTTGTTAACACATGTTCTGTGAGTGTGCTCTTTCACTTTCCTTCACACAGATGACCTTTGAAATATCTCTGCACCAGCCGCCAGATGATTCAGGAATCTTGGCTCACTATAACTGTATAAAAGCTCTTTCAGCTCCATTTCCCTCTGTGTGACACAGTCCTTGACTATTATCTGTCCAGCTCTATTTTCAAAACACCCACCAGGTCAAGGCACTGGACAGCATTTATAATACTGTACAGGTGTCTAATACAGCCTGCACCACAACAGGTGTGTGAGGGGATTACGGCTGCTGATGTATTATCAGTCTCATTTTGAAGCAGACACACACTAACTGGACTCAGTAACCTCTTGAAAAGTAAAATCTCAGCTGTCTCCCACTCATATTCTTGGACCTATTAATAACATCTTGAATATTGTGTCCTACAATCCCACACCCAGAAGGCAAATATGTTGCAACAGTAAAGACTTGAGTTCTGCACCTTTGGCTCGATAAAGTTAAAGTGATGCAGAGAATGAGAAGGAGGGAAAGAAAAAGAGACAAATATACAGACTAAAATAGCTTGAAAGTTTCCTCTAATTCATAAAGATGTTTAAACTAACGTGAGAAAAGTGTGTCTGTGACGTTCAGTTTGCACCTGACTCGAATCTGGCATGAAACAGAGCTGCTGTTGAAAAGTGAAGAAAGTGAAAAGTTTCTTTACCTTGATCTGAGAGAGAAAGTTGGGTTTTGTAATCCGATAGAAGCTCTGTTGATGTGTTGCTCAGGAAGTCGTTCACAGGTAGAGTCAGTTTGGGTAAAAAGTGAACTTCCCTCCTTGCCTCTCTCACAGGATCTGCTCTGTCAGACTCTGTCTTCTCTATATACAGGCAGTCAGCGAGGACTAACCACTCCGCCCCTCCGACCCCCCTCCCCACCCCACGCTCTATGCCCTCTGTTGCTTCCTTCACTGCCTCCTGCTCGCTCTCCCTCCCTCTCTCACATTCGCAATCACATTTCTTTCCCTGTGACTCCCACAGGTCGGCTATCTCTTGTCTTTCCCCTACTTATCAGACTGGAACCTGCTTTGCACTCAGCCACATCTATATTCACTGTGCTGCTCCTAATGCTAGTCTCTTTCCACTGTCACTTTCTACTAACAGCACTTTCCTCTGCACTATCTGTGATTTTCCCCTGCAGGGTCACATCTACTTGCGGTACACACAGTGGTGAGTGCAACTGACCTCCTGCCCACCATCTAGTGGTCATTGGTTGCATAACTTCACCGCAGGCAGCCAGGAAATAATTTGATAGCTTGTGAGGGACCTCCCAGCTTCTAGAAACGTACTAACTAGCCTCTGGAGATGAGGTTCTGGCTGGAGTTTTAGGGAGGCCAAATTCTCTGAATGAAAAAAATGATGGATGTTTTCTTTCTTCATGGACCACATGTCAGCTGTTTTCAGTCTGTTTACATCCTCTGCCTCTGTTTTGTAACATCTCCTCCTTTCCAACCAGAATGGATTTATAAGCATGAGGGTTTTACTTTAACTAAAAGTTTAAGATTTTTATCATTTAACTATGAATGGACCATCTCATGTGCTGTATATACAAATCAGTCTACTGAAAAGATGGCTACTTTTATATTTGATGCAAAATTTAAGACAAAATAAACAAACTATCAGCAGTTTGCTCAAAGAGTGAATGATTTGTTCAATCCTTTCAGATTTTTTATGGATAAGAATACTAAACAGGTATTTAGAAGACTGACATGGTGGTCCCGAAGGACACAGCTGTCCCATAGACCTCCCTTTGGGTTGATCAATAAGCTAAAGGCTGAATCAATAACTGTAACGCAGCAGGGGGTTAGACAGGGGAGGAAGGGAGGGCAGGGCTCCTAAGAAAATCCTCTCAGACATAGGAGCACACTGACCACACAAAGGTACATAAATGTCAGTGCGTTTGATTCTTTGAGTAGAAACAGCCCTGATAGATCATTTAGGTGGTCTTTAGATGTAAAATGCATGAGCTGAATAAATAAGTTTCAAGTCAAGCAGTTTCAAACATTCAAACGTTTTTTTCAGTCCATCAAGGCAACAAAAAGCCACTGTAAAGGAGCATGTAGGTGACGTTACTGGGTTGACTTGCTACATCCGAAATCTCACCACAGTCTGCTGACACAGAAAATAAAGGAATTGCTACAACTGTTGCTTTAACTTTGATTCTAATGTGTTAGCAATTATTTTAGACACCTGAAACTCAAAAAATAAGTCAAAGAAATAATCCTCCAAAATTCTAGTTTTATTTAACAAATTTTCACTGAAAGCTCAAACAATGCTAGCACTGTGCTCGAGCAGAAAGCACTGTCTTTTTAACTAAAGAAACATACTTCTCTGCTAGTTACTGAGATACTGCTGTACTCTGTATACTGATATACAACTAAGTGACAAATGAAAGAAAAAAGATCAAAAGGTCAGATTTATTGTTCTGAATATTTGAAATATTCCAATATCATATGAAATATTATATGGGTAATAGTGATGGGTAATCACTACTATAAAGCAGTATATACTTGTATTTGACACAGCATTTTGAAAAAGGAAGTCAACTTGCAAAATACCAAAGGGCACACTTAAAAGTGAGACAAGATGAGAGATTCTTATGCAATAACCATCTTTAAAACACAATGCTGGCATTAAATCAGTGACTGATATTAACCTTTAGAGCCTGGTTCAGCCTGAATCTGTCATCTGCAAGATTCAAAATAGTGTGTCTAACTAAAAGGAGAGAAATGAAAAGCTCTCAGAGAGTTTCTGTCAATAATGTGAGTAAAGATGAGGCAGTCCTGGTTAGCATGTTTGCTTTTCATACAACACTATAATTACGGCTTTAAAACCTTTTACGCAACCTTCTACCTCCAGAAGAAAAGTGCTTTATGCTACCTGTTGCTGAATCATTATTATACTGTTTACTAAACATGTTTTTTTACCTTCCTGAAGATGTACTTTGGCAGCAAATGATTCATATACATAAGAATATAGCTGTGATGCTTCGTTGACGGTAAATGCACAAGAGCTTGATTGTAGCCATCCTTTACAGATCCTTGAATCAGAAGAGGAAGTCACCAGATGAGGCAGTGTGTGTGATTCATCCTCAATCAGTGAAGTGAGGAGAGTGAATCACCATGGATGACTGTTAGAAATACAACATGTTTTACAAGAGCTGTAGGTGGTGTGTTGTAAGACTCATGTCAGAGTGGACATTTGATATGTGCACACATAGGCCTGACCAAGCCTGCAGTGACTCAGGCCTTAACAAGCCCTCCAGATGTTTCACTGTGACACTTAATTCTCCAAGGCAGCAGAAGAAAAAAGGGAAACAGATATCAGATCAGCAGTGCTTCTGTTTGTGAGGTCATTTCCCGAAAATAGGCTGAACTGTGGAGGCTGAGGACACACATGGTAACAATAGAGCCTATACATACAGAGGGAGCGCTCAGCGAGTGCACTCCAGGGGAACACATACACACACACACACACACACACTCACATGCACACATAAAGACAGCTGTGTGCACTTATCAATGTGTGCACATTTGTGAATAGACTTTAAATGTGTTTAATTAGGACACTTCAGGATAAAAGCTCTAGCTTTAAGATTAGACCTGACAGGCCTATGGCGTAGGCCAGAAACACACACACACACACACACACACACAGTCATCTTGAGGAACAATCCCTCTCTTTTTCATGATCATTGCATCACAATCCTCCAGTGATGCTACGCAGCGAGGCCGGGAATCCCAGCTGCACTGTGTCAGGGTGGAGGTCTGTTCCCCTGACCCCATGGAGGAGTGGACACATAGCCATCTCCACCTCTCTGGAGCATTTTCCATTCCAAGAACATGTAGGACGAGCGCCGCTGATAGTAAACAAGAGTGGGCGTGCTGACGGCATGCACGTGGACGGAGTGCATCAGTAATCTTCCTGGATGTTTTGTGGCAGTTACTGTAGCAGCAGGTGTATGGAAAAACACCCACGTGTTAGTGTTGATGAGAAGCACAGACATTTGGGAGATTTCATTGTACTGTTTGTTCTCTCTATTCTGCAGCTGGGGCTATAGCACATGACAGTTTTGTTTTTGAGAGCAGTGGACATACTTTGGTTTGCACGCTCCATGCTTCTCACAAAAAGACCCTTACACAATCATCTTCATGGAGTGTGGAATATGAGATACACTACACCTATACAAGCCCCCTAATCCTCTTGCTCAGGTCAATTTCAGGCTCAAATTGCTTCTCATGTTGTGTAAAACAGATCCTGATCCTATTTGGGGTTTTACAGTTTTTGTCCTGTGTATCTCCATGACAAAACACCTGTAGCACAGTCAGTCAGCAGAGCAAGGACGAGTATGGTAAAAGGAAAATCTTTTTTTGACACGACTGATGTGAAAATCCTTTTGACGCTCAAGTTAGCAGATTTGAAACTAAACTGTGGAAAGAGGATGTCAGGTCAAATTCTGAAAGTGACTGACAGTGACTGACTGAAAGAGACAATCTTAACAACCACTGCATTCACTACACACACACGTACACACACACACACACAAACACATACACCTCTTCATTATCAAAACATTACACAATTTTTTTGTTGGAAAATGCAATTACTGCCGTGATTATGTTCTGTTTTTTTTAAATGAAGTGCTTTGTTTTTGTAACACTTGCAAGGGTGGCACGGTGGTGCAGTGGTTAGCACTGTCACTTCACACTGAGAAGGTTCTGGGTTGTAACCCGGAGCCTGACACCTTTCTGTGTCGTTTTTGCATGTTGCGTGTTCTGCCAGTGTCTGCATGGGTTCCCTCCGGGTAGTCCAGTTTCCTCCCACAATCCACTGGTGACCTGTCCAAGGTGTACCCTGCCCTCGCCCAATGTCAACTGTTATTGGCTCCAGCCCCCCTGCGACCCTATAGGGATAAGCTATATAGCTAATGGATTGATGAAGGGGCATTTATGAAACTCAGAACTTTGACTCTGGGAAACTGACTTTGCATCCTGAGTGCTGTGTGTGGTCAGGTTTAGGCAACAAGCACACTTAGGTTAAGGTTAGGGGAAGATTGTGGTTGTGGTTACACATTAATAAAGTAAACAGTTTGTGACTCATGCTTTTCAGTATTTAGCCAAGACCATTTCACTAAACTTAACCAGGTGCTTTGAGGGCATAAGAAATAATCATGCTTTAGTTGCTATGAGCAGATATTATATTAGTTGGTACATACAACTAGACAAAGGTTTTTTCACAATTTCTGCCTATGTCAAGCACATTCACCTTCATGAGATGAAAAAATTGATTAGTCAGCATGTACTGCAGGATGTAAAATGGTGAAAAGGTCAGTCTTTCTGTCACTTTTGCACACCCACATGTCTGGCCGTCTGTCACATCAGATTCATATTGATTGTGAAACCACTGAATTGCAGGCTGAGTCTTGCTGACTGAGAAGTGACAGATTCTGAATCATTCAGTCATAGGAAAAACTGAGTTGCTAAAAATCTCTTTACTTCATTCATGTCAGCAAAATTAAATACAAGCTCTGACTGACAAAGTTCATCACAAGCTCAGCAGATGCTGAAAGCAATTAGACTCTGGATAAACATTTACAACTGTGGATAAAATATGCAGTATGTGCAAGGCAGAGACATGATCATCATGTTGTAAATTATTGACTTATGAATAGACATTTCGTTTACGTTAACATCACAAATTGTATCAGTGCTTCACTTTAAGTCACTAACTGTAGTATCTCAGTTTATGTATCTTTCCAGGACTTAGTAATGACAAACCATTACGTATTTATTGACAGTCATGTTATCACTTTAATGAATGCTATAAAATCAGAACGTTCCTTTGCATTAAACAATGCCTATAAGCTTTTCTAAAAGCACTAAAAACTTCAGCTTGTCATGATTTATTTTGAAACCATACAGAAAAGCACTCAGAGGGGGAATGATGTACTACCTCTCATCAAACACTTTCTTTTTCTGCCACTATTAAATATTGTCACTATAAATCTACTGAAAAAGATCCCTGTTGATATTTTATTACTTTAATTTACACTGCATGGCATCTTCAGAGCCAAAGATTGCACATTATGAAACAGTGCCTCAAGGTGTCTCTTTGTCTAATTGCATTTTGTTGCCGCAAGTGAAATTCACTGTATGTGACATGCAGGGGCTTGTTGCTTTGATTGTTTTGTATTTCAGCTGCATACACACTGCACCCCTGGTGTGTGAGAGCTGTTTCTATAAAGTAATATGCTAAAACATTACAAACTGGTTGTAGAGACTGTGTTGCAATAACAACATTTTATGTAATAACAAAAATTAAGTGAAAGACTCGGGGGAAGGAGAGATTCTTTGACTAGAAATGTAACATTCGACAGTGAAGGAAACACTTGTATAAGAATCTGTCCAGATTTAAGACGTGTGTCCACTGGAAGAACAGAGAAAAAGCACCTCATAGATTGTCCCCTAATGCTGATGATGTCATCCCCTTACTTTAAACAAATAGACAAGAGGAGGCCTCAGGTGGTCTATCCCCTCCTCACCCCCTCCAACCACCCAGGCCCTCCATCCATCCAGCCCTCCATCCCCATAGGAACTGACCCACCCATGCTAGTCTCAACACCCTCGCTCAATATCTGTCACCCCTCCCTGCACTCATCCATTCATCCATCCATTCAGTGAAGGTGCTCATCACTACTAATGGGGCATAATACATCCACCAGGTCTGTTGTATTGACCCCTGTAAAGGTTTTGTCACACCAGTATTTAAAATGCAGATAAAAGCTAAATTTCTGAGGGTTCATCGTGAGTATTGGACAATTAAACTTGCACAAAATCTTTGCATCAAATTCAACTTTGATAGACTCTGACACACATATTTGCACTTTAGACCAACGGCAAGTTGTCTTGGCAGTGCTGACCTTTAAGCAAACAGAGAGCTTGAAAGTTCAAAATGTAGAAAGCTATCGGACCTTATTAGATGTTTTGCTATATCCACATTTATTTAACCTCCTCTGTTGGAGTATAAACTGCTGTACAAAACAGGAATGGTTTGCAGACAGGAATTGATATACCCTTTGAATAAACTGTGTGAACTTATCGTCCTGCTAGTTACCAAGACAACAAGCTCACGTTAGCTACCAAGCTAACAAGTTTGCTAACTGACAGTTTATCTGGTTGTGTACGAAATCACATCACACCATGTGTAATATTTACTCAATAGTTTATTTTATTTTTATACTATATTTTACTTGTGTGTAGACTACATATATTATTATTATTATTATTATTACATATATTATATATATATATATATATATATAAATTTTCTATAGTAGAATCTAAAAATGCTGAATCACCTTTTAAATACACTTTTTATTTTAGAAATATATTTTAAGCAGCATGACTCCTGATAGCATGACACATTTAAAGCTTCATTTCCTCAAAAGTATCTTTTACACAAATAAAGGGGAGGTAGTTTTGGCCCTGAAAGAGCGATTTGTTTTATTTGGAGCAGCGTGGGGTTCAGAGGGCCAGTGGTGAGGCTCAGGGGCCGGCAGCATCAGCAGTGCTCCTCACCTCTCCTGTGTTTATCATCTGTTTATTCTGTCTCACACACAACTGTTATGCAATCGATCCAATGATCTCCACAGGGATTCAAGTCTGAAAAAACATCCCAAGGTTTAGAACAATTTGGTTTATTCGTTTATGCAGGTAAATTATTATTTCTGGGTGTTATTTGAGAGCCAGTATTAGAAATTTTCTGGCAATTTGATTCCTGCCGTTTCTCTCCTCTTTTCTCTCCCACTCATGTCTCACTTCAGCAAGTTGTTTAATATCCACTTCTTAGTCTCAATGGTTTGTATTGAAGGACAGCAGGACAGTGGAGGGTCTCATTGGCTACAGGATGCATACATGAGTGCATAGTGTAAGCATACAAACACATGCATATGCAGACAGGGACTGTATGAGCTTATTGATACCAGTCAGTGTCACAGGAGCAAGACTGTCTCAGTCAGAGGCTACAACAAGCTGGCAAGACATGAAATTACATTCCTGAATATTCAGCACTATGTTCCGTCAGATGGCTGCACAGGGACCGTTACGATGGAGACCGGGGATAGTATTGGTCCAAACAGAAGTCTTGAGTCTTGAGCAGCATAAAGAGGGTGTTTGGGCTGCCACAGAAATGTCAAGAGGGTGAGGGAGGCAAGAGATGAACAAGTTCAGTCGTCAACTTGGTGCTGAAATGATATAAACGGAAAGTGTTGCTAATTTAAAATGGACTAACGTCACATGTTTTTAAATGGAATCTATTAACAGTTTCGTGTTAACAAACCAGAGCACTTTATCATCCATTCCTGCCTCTCTTGTCATCAGGAACCAGGCATATTACATTCCCTAAGCAGACGCTTTTGTCCAAAGTGACTCATACTATTTTCCCACACATTCATGGTGCTCGTCATCAGGAACAATTTGGGAGTTAGTGTTTTGCTCAGGGACCATGACAAACCACCAACCAATATGATTTATGGACAGTTTTTGTCCTCTCATTGGTCACGAAACACAACAACTTCACTTTACTTACGTAAAGTGGATGTTTAGACTTTCTTGAGACAATAGTTCTAACATAGTGCGAATAGTGCGAATTCCTTCGTTCACTTGTTAATTTACTCAAATGGTTTTTGTGTGTGGCTTGTGTGTGTGTGATTAGTGTTTGTTTGTTTGTTTGTGTATTTGTGAGAATAGACCTTTTAAAAAAGCATGTACGTAACAAAAAAAGCTGCTATTACCGATGCATCAGCCACTTTATATAATAGTCCTGACTTCTGACCCTTGTAATGCTAAAATCTCTTTGTCCATAAAACCATAACACTAACCCTGTAAGCACCTGCTATCCATCAATACGCTTTACATTAAGTTGCTGACAGGATTAGGTTAAAGAGACACAGTATAGTGAGGAGACGCAGAGCAGACAATCCCACAGATAGTATCACATGCACATTAAAGGCCAGCCACATCAGTGAGGGTTTTATCTTAAGAGACTCATTCCACCTGTGGCCTCTTCCCATTCCACCTCCATGTCTTTCTCCCCCTCCTCCATATTCCTCAGTCTTGGCATGTCCCTGCAAAGCTCCTCTAGGATTCCCAGAATATCTTAGATACACTATCACAAAGCATGGAAGGAAATTAATAAACAATGGAAAATAGAAGAAGTGTGTGTTTGGAGGAAGACATAACAAACTAGCTCTGTTTTGTCAGGTTGTTCGGGTTTTCTGAAGAAATAAACTGTGAGATTTAGAGAAGAGAATATTCTGGTAGGTTAAGCGTAGCTTCTCATCTGCATCATGTTCGTTTGCATGCATACACACAGTGGTGTGGAACCTGGGGGTCAAGACATCCCAAGGGGACCCATAATAAATCTGTGCTGTCATGAGACGATTAAAGGTATAAGACAGAAAAAATACAATTCCATGACACAAAATCATGTTTATTTTTTCAGACTCTTCTTCCATCTTAAAGTCCTTCAGATTATCTTTAACGTGGAGATGTTTCACAACTCTGTATTTCTTCACTTTAAAGGGTTACAACCCAAACATGTAGCAACAATTGCACTGTATCATCAGGTAGGTGGATTAATCTCAAATAATTTGGAAAGTTGATTGAAATTCTCTTCAAATTAATAATAATTTGATAATAAATACAAGGTAGAACATACAAAATATAAAAGAAAAAATGTTAACAGCATGTTTGAAATTTAAGAAAAAGAAAGAAAACAAGAACATATAGAATATAAAATATATAAAAGAAAACATCTGACCAAATATTGTTATTGTAAGTGTTGTCATCAGCAAGTGAATCCCAAACACACAAACAAATACAAATAGAGATAAACCAGAAGTTAAATGTACTTGGGTTTGGTCACTGTATCTAATGTTGACATGAGCCACACTGCCCTACAGCATCACAATATGCCTTACAAAGACAGGAGCAGGGCGCAGAGTGACTGAGAATAACCCAGCTTCCTGTGGGAGTGCTGCCTGACCCTGAGCAGAATAAAAAGAGTTCAGTAACAAAGTTCACTCTCACCATGACATCACTAGGAAAAGTTTCAGATACTGATTCAGTCATTATCAAAATACCCCAGCAAGATTTTTGCATTGTTCTCCATGTCTGGGCACAACTCTTCGCCTTGGTTCCTCTTTCTCAATACCATCTGTGGGTGTCTCTGCTCCGCAAAATGTAATTTTCCATTTCCAACACTGCCCTCATCTTAACTGAGCGTCAAACATCACAAACGTTACCTTTTGTAATCTATAGAGGTGTAAAAGAAAACTTTGAGATGGTTAAGAACAGTAATGAATAGTGCAAAACTGGCTGCATGTTTTCTTTTTCGACTATATTTTCAGTGACATAAGATGAGCTGAAAAGATAAGGGGAAGAAACCACAACAGATACTAAAGGCTGACCCCATGAAGATGATGATGGTGGGGAGGATGATGACATGGCTTGACATGGTCTTCCTGGGGGCCTGCAAGGGAGGGGACGCTGCAAACTGGAGCCACGTTAAGCCTCTTAATTGTTTCATTGACATTTGGGAATGGGAAACACAACCTGCTTTGACAGATAATATCACTGTGCCAGGAAACAAGATCAGTTCAGTAGCACTTAACCAACCAGGAGTCACACCATTGAGACTGAGTCCTCTGCTGCCACAGGGCTTCTCAACTCAAGAGATGTTTTACTTAAATATTGCTGTCACCCAGAGCACCGTGCCTCGTCTTTCTCCTCTCCCTCTCTTTCTGTTTATCTTTCTCTCCTTGATCTCGCTGATTTGAAAGGCAGTCCCTATCTCACAACATGTTCCTCCTGCCCAGGCACAGGTGGGTATGGATATCCACCTAATGTATACACATCTGTGGCTATGATCTGTTGCTATGAGTGGAATGATGCAGAGATAAGAAAAGGGCTTTCAGTCCAGTAGCTAAAACATAGGAAGGAATTTGGAGTCAGCCTTTAACAGTATCAGCAGCTTTGCTCTTGCATAAATGTGTGGAAACAATTGTCCAATTTTTGCTATGTTTTTGTTATATATTATTACCAGGCTGCTCCATTATGCAGGAGAGGACTCTAGAAAACAGTAGCTCGGCATCTGTGAGCATCAGCATATAAAAATATAACTATGAATAACTTGGTTTTCATGAGAATGATTTGAAATCCAATATTTCATTTGAAGTTTAATAAATCTAAAAATGACGAGCTCAGGTTAATGTCCTCTAAAGTACAACCCTACACCCCACCACCAAAAGAAAAAGAAAGTCTGTAAAACTGTTGCAATTATCATATTTTATTCATTCAGTTAAATATTCAATTATATGTTATATGTTCAATTCTATTTTTTTGTAAAATTAAATAAAAACTTGGTGTGACTGAGTTTGAAAATTACTGGAATGAGCTTGTAGTCAGCCTGGAAAGGTCCCTAACATCCCCAAAATACCTTGAAAAAAAACAGAAGATATGAATGTCATGAAGCAGAGATCATGCAGTTGTCCTGATTTCGCATACTGTTGAAAAAGTTCAGTCTCTGCTGTTGATTTTTTATAATGGTTAGAAAAAGATACAATCACAGACAGCAATCACCTTCCAGCATTCCTCAGCAGTGACATCTTCTCACCTGCCTCACCCTCCTGCCTGCCAAGTTTCAGTTTTGATACTCATGGATCTAATGATAAGGAATTACCACACAGCAATCAGGAGACAATGAGAAGCACAGTTCTATTTTAATGACCTGACTGTTATGTCATGTTATATCCAGGCTGGAAAGTGTCAAAACATCAATTTGGCGCAATTTTCTCCCTCCTTCAGTCACTTTTTGGACTTGGTCCCATCTTGGGCCCATCATGTTTTGTGTTGGGCTTGTCACTATCTAGACATATATATCAATTTTCATTATGAGAACATAAAGTTTATATATAGTTCAACTTATTACTCCAAATTATCATCAGTATTTTCAATTTGGTAAAAGAGTTGACTTGTGGCTAATTGGTTTGCACAGTGGTTATCAGTCTTACATCACAATACATTACACGATTATAATCTCACCAGGCAGAAGGGAAGGAACAGTACAGTTCAGCATTTTCAACCTGCAACTTTAATCAATTCAAATGACAAGAAGCAGCATCATTAATGCTCTGCTCATATTAAATGAGCTGTTGAGAACTAAAATGGTTGAAGATTTATGGGAGATGTTGGAGATGTTTGAAGGTAACCATGGCACTGTGACTTAATTCATGCTCCCTGTTAAACTATAGAAACCACATACTTATCGCAATAACAAATCAATCGCTTGTCTCAACAGAAGTTGTAGGTATCTTGATGCATACACATTTATGAGACCAAGAACAACAAAATGAGAGAGACAACACAACACATTTACATTATCATGACTTCAGGGTGTCCCCACACAGGATATTCTCAGTTCCCCTCATGGGTAATATCAGGGTCTGAGAGTCCTATAATGGAATGTGGATCAAAAGGATCCCACATCCTCAACCATCCTGGAATGCTGGGAATGATGGGAATGAAATGAGAATTTGAGCCAGGATGAATACAAATGTTTGTAAGGGTCTGTACGGAGTTAGAAGAAGGACTTGTTTGGGGAAAAAAAAGACCTACGTAGGTTGTACAAGTGTAAACACATGTACAAGTAAGCACAGAAGCATGTGCGATCTATCATCCTTAACTGGTAACAAGCTTCAGAAGATGTGCTGCCCTTTGGACATGATGAAAAAAAACATCTGTAAATGTGAGGTTGATGGTTGATGGGATCTTGCCCATTGCCCGTTTCTGAAGCTCAGCTGTTCCTGCCTGATTGAACAAACTTTACAACATCTGGGGCAAAATGTGAAATGTCTAAGTCATTAGGTATATCACATCATGTTTGGTCTTTGGCTTTCCACCATGTCACATGGTCTGCGTCCAAAATAAGAATATAGTGGACCTTGAGTTGAGATTGTCTGTAAAGTGCAAAAAAGTTCAAAGGTCAAGAATGACATGTCAGGCAAAATGCATTTTCTTGGCTCAAATGTGATTTACTGTAGTAGCAGAAACGCATATCACCCCTGAAAACAGGACAGGATATCTAACAGTATGGGATGGACAGATTAACAATAGAGATGGCGATTTATGAGTGGAAAAAGGTCGAAGATAAGAAGCAACGCAAAAAGCCTCAGATCCACTTAAAGGACTGTTCTTACAAAGAAGGACAAGGTCGCTCTCTGGTGGCTGTAACAGGTTCGCCTCCCGCTGGTGAGCTCCTTCTCAAGTTGATTGGTGAAATTAATTCGAGACATCCAACATAGCGTAAAATAAAGAGACAGAGGCAGCTGCTGAGGACTAAAAAAACCACAATAACAAAGTGAAATGTAACAGAAGACGAAGAGAAGTCGGCGGTGTTAGCATTAGCTGTTTGAAAAAGAATGTTCTCGTCACAAGCGTCCGTTGCCCAGGCAACGCTATACAAATGAGATAGGCTTTGAGATAGGCTAAAAAAAACAAGAGCACTCACTTTGTTGCCAGTTCTTGCAACCGGAAGAAAAGTGACGAAACCAGACGTTCATTGGCTGTTAGTGAGCACACCTGCCACTGATTGGACCACGAACGCCTACAAACCTGCAACTTGTTTGTAAATACGAGCGAGTGCTCACGGTTTTTTTAGGCTAACAACAACTAAAGAAGGAGCAAACATGGCAGGAGAGAAATCCGCGTTGGAGCAGACTTTTTCTTTTAGTCCTCTTCCCTCTAAGAAACTCTCTTTCCTACACGACAAAGGCGCTTTAGCACTGTTAATGAAATGGTGAAGAAATTAATATTTTCACAAGTTATCACCTTCCTCTTTACCGTAGCTCCTAGCTGTATATTGACTTGTGATGAATATGTGTGTTAATTTCAGGTCCATGCTTGGGAGGATTTCGGCTCAGTCTTTCAGCTTTGATCAGAGCTTTTACCCTTACAACAGTGAAAATTTTGCACTGGTAAGACCCACCACGATAAAATAAGGTACCACTTAGTCTGAAATAATAGTAAAAGCACTGACCGATTAGGTAACTGAAAATGGTCTTTCTTTTTTTAATGGGTGTAGAGCTGCAAAGCTTTCCAAGACTTAACTCCTCAAATGTGAGAATTTGCTGCTTTTCTTTGTCATATCATTTATGAAATATTCACTACTTGTTGAAATTTCATAAACTAAACAAATAATAGATGAATTGAGAAAAACTACAGACAGATAAGTTGCGACACTAAATTTACTTTATCTCTGAGGCCCAAAACAGATTTTTTCATTTTCAGTGCCGCACCGACCAGTGATGCTGAAATAGACTGAGCTCATCAGTGTCAAACAAAAACAACTGCAGGTTGTCTGTTTCAATAAAATGCATCCCATGTTCATAATCATGCCTGAATGCTCTTGATTTCACTCTGTATGTGCAGTGTTTTTTCAGAGACCCTGATGTGGTTGCCAATCTGAAAAAGATGGAGGCTGGAGTCTGGATGCCTCTTGGTATGTAATATCCCCCTAGAAAGCCTTTCATCACTGATCATAGGAAATTGGTCTCATCTGCTGGACAGTATTTGCTGTCAGATCTCTGTGGAATGTTTCTGACTTTTGTGTGTGTTTGTGTGTGTTGTAGACAAGCCAGTGGTGTCTGTTGATGTGGAGGTGGTGCCTTGCACTAAAGTCTCCATGGAGTTGTTTGACCCAATCTACTCTTGTGGCATCCTGAGGCCTTCTGGACAAGTAGTTAAATGCTTTCATGATGTCTACCCCGACTATGATGAACTCAGACAGGTGACTCTCTCTGTCTGCCTCCATCTGTCTGTCTTGTCTATATCTATGTGTTTTGACATGAGGTCAGTGTATGTCTTCTTCTGTTCCTCCAGATGCTGCAGGAAGAGGACAGTGAGCACTACTATGCAGTTGGGAGAGAGGAGCGAGGAGAGTTCCTGTTTCGCCTCTTCAAACACCTGTGTCTTGGAGGAGAGCTCTGTCAGTATGAAGACACCATTGATCCTTACATCAACACCACGAAGCAAGTGTACAAAGATCTGATCAGGTGAAGAGAATCTGGCCATACTTGACACTATTCTGTCCAAAATATAGTCAAATCGGGCTTTCCTACATCCCCATATATACACACATTTCATGCCAGTGTAATTTATAATAGTAAACTTGTAACTTCATGCTTTATTCTGTAGTGTTCAGAAGGCTCCAGACACAAAGAAGATCAGTGTTGTCTCCACGGTTCTCAAAATCGGTGCCTATGTAAGTTAGTGGTTGAGTGTTTGTGTCAGCTGAAAGAAGACTGTGTGTCTGTACACTAAAGAAATACAAGTGCATCAAACTAAATGCTTTGTTCATGTTTAACTGTGGCCATGTGAATGTATTTTGATTGGATCTTACCTCAAATTGACTAAACAGCGCACAGCAGCGTGGAAGCATAATGCAAATAAGAATAATCATGACTGCACTGCTCTATTTGAAGACATTATGTTATAAATTTAAACTCAAGTAGCATTTTCAGTTTGAATCTTACAACCATTATCAATAATCTGCAAACCATAGCTGTTGTTTCCCATAACTTCAACAAACACTATTGTTTATCCCTTGCAGGATGAGTCAGGACGGTGTTACCCCGGCAGACGAGAGGAGGAGCAGACGTTTGCCTATTTGATTGTCGACCCCTTCAAACGACATGTGACTTTGTTCCACCACTTCTACGGTGTTGGAAACTTCACAATGTGACACTGACACTGTTGCCTGAATCGTACCTGTCCCACAGTGTATATACAAACACATCAGCTGACTCTGCTTATCAGTTCACTTTCCTCCATAACTGTTGAGAAATCTGAGCAAAATCAGTCAAACGAAGAACAAACCAGAACGCAGGATCAGGGTCCAAAAGATTCCCACATGGAGATATAGAGGAGAAGTAAGGGATTCTTTTCTTATATTCATGTGTGCAAACAAAATGTTTTTAACCTTCCCTAAAAAAAACAACTCCATGCCTGCTTTTCTGGGTAATATTGAGCTGTTTGTTGTGTTGGTTTTCCCATTTTATTTTTCCCATATTATTTTCTACTAATAATAATTTAAACAGGTAGCATCTTGCTCTGACTAAATATCAGTAAATTCAACAAGGCAATAAAAGAGACATGATGACAAGATTTTGCTACATTCTTGACAAATGATATACCTTACCTGTTTACTATTTTTAAAACATCAGTTCAATGGGTATGTTCATTGAATTTTAATTAAACCAGATTTTCCATCGGATTTCAACACTGTTATTCTGTAAATATAAAACATTTCCCAGTCTTATATAGAATAGTTCAAAGAAAAGAGAACAGTCAACATACAGTCCAAAGAGCTTTATTGAAACAAATAAATTAATAAGTTAGTCAAGTGAGCTAATTTTATCTTCAGCAGATACACATTTTTGTATCTCTTTAAAAGATCAAATAGAGGTGTGCATTAGATTAGAAAATAAGATAAGCGCCATATGTCATCAACCAGTAGCTACATCAATTGGGATTGGAAGACTTTGTTAGGTTAGCATTGTGCTTATTGCTTTGATCAGTTTGTGTTTCGTTTTAACAACAGTTCCAATACCTAAGAGAGCAGTTAAAGGGCAACGAGCTGGAATGTCAAATGGCAGCAAGTCAGTCAATGATGGATGGTAAGGACGTCATGAAGAAGAACAGAGTAAGAAGAGAAAAGAGATCGTGCAGATTGAGTCATGCATAGCATTCAGTCAGTTAGACAACCAGTTACTGTTTTTCATACTTGGTTTCCTAGACTAGTGCCCCCTAGTGGCCTCAGAGGTAGTTGTGTGGAAGCCATTCTGATCTAAGTGACATGCTTATGAAAGGAGACATGCCTGCAGAGTTTCCTGTGGTGATACAAATGTCCATGCCTCCAGCCTCCAGATCTGACAGGTGTTAAGGTACAGTAAGGGCGTCGACGCGAGGAGGTCCTGGTAGAGTTACAATGATATGCTGAATATACAGTAATATTCTCAGAAAATATCAAAGGATGCAACAGTCATAAAAGACTAACACCCCTAAAAACTATACGTTCATAACAATTTTTGATAGTTTCTTTAGTTAGATAAACACTTTTGCAAAAAGAGCTAACGGCTATCCTGATGTGATTATTTCTATCAAACACTGTTGTCTTCAAAGCAGCATTAATATTTAAGTTTGAGATAGAAAGCCGCACCATATCAGTTACAGAACGAGGACATTGAAGGCACAGGTCATTTCCTTTCATGACTTGACTCAAGACTTCACAGAAGACATCCTTAATTATTTTTTTTCTAATACTGGGGCCACTACTAACAACAACATGCAATACAGTGGTCTCACATACATTTTCATGAAGCTCAACATTCCAGGTGACAAAGAAGTGACAGTACTCTTCAGTATAATAATGCCTCTAATAACGAGACATCTCTTTTATAATTTAGACCAAATAATAAAGCTACCTAGATTTCATGATGCCATCAGCAAGCTCTGAAGCGCCATTTCATTCCTCATGGCAGCGATCTAAAATAAATAGATCTGAATAGGCCGAGCAATGAAGTATTGTACATTCACTGTTTGAAGTCTAGGCTTGGCTTGAATGGAGAAGTGGAGCACCTGAGTCAACTGGCTTGACTGGACCAAATAAATGAATCACTTGTAGGGAAAGAAGACATGTTTTCACTGGCCAAATACAGTGTGATGAATGTTTTCTTAGTTGAAGCTGGCAGCAATTATCTGATGACATTAAAAAAAATATGAGCTTAAAATACATATGAGCTCTGTGAGTCGTGTGCATGTGTCGACCTGATCAGCTGTGTGTAGTTACAGTTGTGTCATCCATGATTTAACTTGACAAAAATGCTACATTTATTTAAAGATCATGTCTAACTGAATTAAATATATTAACTTAAACCCTACATTCACTTTAACAACCAAAAAAATCATTACAAAAACATAGAAATTTGCTGTTAAAGGTTACACAAAAATCGAGTACATCAAAATAGTTACAGTAAAGAAATTAAAACAAAATGATAAAGGTACACATGACAAAAAAATGTGTTATATTTATCAAGTGCCAAAGTATTTAAGTAAAGAAATTGCTTTCACTGTGTGTACGTGTGTGTGCCTTGATGCACTCTCCAGTTTTGTCCACGAGCACAGAGCATTCACTGTGCATCAAACATCTCCAAGAAAGAACCAGAAAAGACAGATGAGAGTAAAGTGGACTGGCAATGACAGTCAGTGTGTAACACCTGTAAGTGATGACTGAAGCCCGACCCTGCACACTGTCTGTAGTGAAGCTTTAAAGGCCGGAGCATTTCCTAAGACACGTGCATTCATGAGGAATATGGCCAGGAATTCATGCGTTGAACCTGGACACCTTACAGGTTGTTTGTTGTTTAAAACTGCACCAAACTGGCCAAAAAGTCTCTGCAAGTGCATGTACCATGTGATGACTGTTAGAGTGAGAAGTATCCTCCTGTAAGAAAGGTTGTGAAGTACTACTGACTGCCTGAACCAGCTGCGATGGTGAACCTGACCTGAGGCTTGATATAAGTTATGAGGAGCAGTGCAGAAAATAAATATCTAAATAAATGTCTAAATCCTGACTGAGGATCAGTGAGGTTTTATCTACAGGACTCATGTGAGCAACATGCATGTTTGGAGGGTGGGCTGCAAGACAAAGTGTTTTCAAGATCATGTTAAAAACATAAACTGTAGTTAATGGAATATTCAAGTAGCCTTTCAAACATTGCAAGGGATGTTAGACCTGTGAAAGGCCATTTTGACTCTATTAAATCCTAAATAAGTGGAAACATTCCTCACTTGAATGCCAGCCAAACAGGGAATAATGTCTTGTTTTTTTTTTTTTTTTGCATGTGGGCCTGTTAGAGACAGAACTTCTGAGAGAAGGAATGGAGATCAAAACAAACAACAATGTACAGTACACATCAGTCACTCCAACACATTCTTCCAGCTCAAGTTTGGGCGATTAAAGCAGGATTTACATATTTAGAACTCCCTTGTTTGGGTGGGAAGTTGTACCGTTTGGTGCCTTGGCAAGGTCAGCCCAGCATGCCCGTCCAAGTCCAAGGGAGCAGATTATTTCTGTGTCGACAGCTCCTCTAGTTATGTGTTTGTTTTTCTTGTGGTGTGAATGCAAAATTTGCAGGTGGTACCCATTACATTCATCACACTATCAAGAATTGTGATGCTATCCTAAGGTGCTGGACAAATGACTGGGCATGGCACGTGCAGCACTGTCAACTGAGTCAGAAAACTCTCAGTTGTTCCAAGCAGCCAAGAAAAAAACAGAAATGATGAATTGGGGAGGGGGGGGTCTCCAAAGATTTCCAAAACTTTAAAGCTCACAGTGTCTGATTATCTACAGGTGAAGCTTCAAAGTAAGCATAGATGTAAAGCATGAGGTGAGTGGGTGACAGTGGTTCAGTAGTCAAGTAATAGTTGTTCATGTATCCTCTTCTTTACCTCCATCCTAAACTAGTGGGTTGGGGGGTGGGGGGTCCCAAGAGCAGCTTCGGTTGAGGCTCCTTGTCAGGTGGAGCCATCTGGTGGCCTCTGTCTCTATCAGCAACACATTCGCTCAAAGAAAATGGGTGAGGATGCAGATTTGAGATGGGTGGGAGTGGAAATGAAATGAAAGGAAGAGGAGACATGTAGTTCAGGCTGCTCGGAGTGAGGGCTCAGCTGACGGAAGACGTACTGTAAAGGGTTTGTGTCTGTGTTCGAACAGCCCCCAGACTGCTCAGCTCACTGTCATTCCAAGTTGCCGCTTTCGGACTGGGAGATGTTGAGCGTGGTAGCAGAGGGGAAGAGGTCTCTTTGGTCCGTGGGGCTGTGGTAGTCAGATGTCAGGTCGGGCTCCAGGAGGGAGGACAGGGTAAAGTGGGATGAGCCTTTCTTTAGGCACTGGGAGTAGAAATTGAGCAGGAGGTCCAGCTTGTTCTCTATGGACTGTACCTAAGGAAACATACAAAGGTGGCAAGTTCACACGTTGTATCGCCGGGGGGAGGGGGGATGGGGGGTGGTGGGGTTCTGCAGGGACTTTCTTTCATTGCCGTTTCTGGTAAGATGGATGATGACACTGGTGCTAAATGGGTATTTACTAATGTATTGAGCGCTGGTAACACAATACCTTATTATTTCTTACCATTCAAAAACAACCTCAAAGCCTCTTGGGAGCTGAAGTGAAGACAGACCGATGACAGAAAACCTATTGACTAAGTGGAACAGGGAATGCAGCTGCTAAATTAAGTCATTTCCTGCTCTGTTTATTGCACTTCCTGTAGTTTCTATGGCAGTTTTTATTTGATCCACTAGAGTGAGTAAGAGCAATCATTGAGATTTCTTGACTGATGTATATGATTGCTAAGAAAACACAGCTTTGCTGTTTAAATCAAACTATCCCTCGGTTACCTGTTTCTCCACCTTGACTACACGTCCCATCATGCTTAGCTCATCCAGTGGGTCCAGTTCTGGCGGCGTCTTCTCTCCTTTTTCAGGGCGTGCCTTCTTATCGGGCTGAACAGCTCCTCGTCCAATTATCTGGTCCACCCTTTCACACAAACACAACAAACTATAATAAATATAATGAAGACTTTGATATTTTAGAGTGATTTTGTATGAGCTTAAAGTAAAAGCCTGGCATTTTCAATATTGAATCAATAAGAATGATTATTTTCCTTTTTTTGCCAAGAATTAGATGAGGAGAGCCAAACTAACTGTTTCCACCTGCTTCCTGTTTGTATCCTGAACTAAGCTAACCAGCTGCTGGTGGCAGCTTCATATTTACAGTGCAGACATGACCTGGCAAGGAAGTAAATATCTTTAAAAGAAGCAGAAGTACAAAGAGCAAAAATGAATCATGGCATGATAACACAAAGTAATCTCTTTTCCCAGCCCAAACACAGAATTAGAGATTTTTACCTCATTTACTTACCTTATTTACTTATGAAGCAATAAACCAGTGGGAATATGTGAAACCTACCTCATCTGCAGACTCTTGATGCGGCCCAGCATGTCCAGGTGTCCAGCAGAGTACTGCTCTATGACGTCCTTCACATCATACGGACGCAGCGTCTCCTTAAACTTCCTCTTGGCCACAAGGAACTTTAAGATCCTAAACATGCATCAAAAACAAACAACCCAGACTGTTATCACCCCTCTGGATGGATTTAAAGAGCCTCACACTGCACATATATACATATGGACCATATACAGTATATATATAGACGTACAGTAAACCTTTGGAAAAAATGCAAGGGTAGGACAGCCATCAAATGATGTGGCTCACCCTGAGAATAACAAGATTAATTACAGTCAGTGACCTTATCATTCACAAACAGCCCCATAAAGAGAGAAATGTACCCCCCCCCCCCCCCCCCCCCACTAAACCATATGGATATATTGTGGTGATGACAACATCTTCCAGAGACATTTGCTTATCAGTACTTGCTGTTTCAGCAATTAACACTCATCCACAGATAGAAATAACACACACACACACACACACACACAAACCTCTATTAAAGCGTCACCCTGTTTCTGCTCTTTCGTCGGTATGACAGCCATGTTGGAGCCACTGGTGGACCATAGCTGCTCCCACTCACACAGCTCATCACCACCACACACATCCCACTGCAGGGGAATCACACCAAGTATTGTTGTTGACCCAGCACTACTTTACCCGCTGAACACATCACTGATAACATCCCCAGCCAGAGTCGCTCTGGCTGGACATCACGCTGGAGGGAGTGGAGGATGTACAAGAAATAGAGGAAGAGAATGGAGGAAAGTTTAAGAGTGTGTGTGTGTATGTGTATGTGTGTGTGTGTGTGTGTGTGTGTGGCTCTCTGTGTTGGGCGGGTCATTAAATTTCCTTCTTATCACTTACAGGATAGGCAGCTCACAGATGCTGGCTCCGCAGAAGGACTGAAAACACCAAATGTAAGCAAGACAAAATATAGACACTCAAGCAGTCATCTCATCACGTGATGGATTGCACTACAAGTCAAACTGGGAGAGATGAAGGAGTGAGGAGGAGGAGGAGGGGAGGGCAAGGAAGGACAGAGATTTTTTTTTACGAGGAAATCCTATCTCTCGCACCCAGATGACTAAGTCCACTATAATACTCCCGGATGCCTTTACAGGAGGAAGTAAAAGAAATCACTTCAAAGGTCTTGATACTCTCAGCTGTTTCTAGAAAACATCACACGCACACACATCGGTGTACACAACCACGCACACATGCACAAAAACAGAAATATAATGCCACAAATGCATGCATGAGTATACCTACACACCCTCAGTCTGAAGTACATACACACTACAGTAACACAACCACGCACAAGCTAAGCAGGAGCAAGTGAAATCTGAACTTGTGAGAGGGGTCATTTTCTGAAGTAACCACTGTAACCTTTGTCCAGGCCTGCAGCGCTTGCATTTACCACAGCCACATACAGCTCACAGTTTTGTGTAGTGACCGGTGCTGCAACAATGAAGAGGGGAAGGTGCGAGCGGAAGAGAGGAGTTGAGAGGAGGAGGAGTGGTGGTCCACAGCTGGTGCCGTAGCAGCCGCCAGCGCACTCTTCCCCCTCATGCAGCACTCTGGTTTCTTGATGACTCTGGTGTTTGGGGTATTTTTGCAGGCGGCCTTTTCTTATTTTGCAGGTAGATGCAGATTTTTTTGCCAGGGTGGGTCTTAGGTGTGAGTAAAAGAAAAGGCTTGGGAAATGGGAGAAGGAGGGGAGTGGGGGCTTCAGATTTGGATCCTCCAAGGGTTTCTTCAAAATGCTGACGCTCTCTCTCGGTCGATGAAATGCCTTTCATAATACGTGTTTGGATCTGAGTGTGGGTGCAACAGTCGCTGGCAGTGGTACAGTACAGTTGGCACCGCTCACTGAAAAATATTATACCTTCCTAATGTTGGGAAGTTGAGATGTAAAAACACAGTGATGATTTGAGGGACAGGAAGTGTCATCTGTGCAATAAAATGCTTGCATAGCTACAGCAAATATTTCTGCAAATCAGCAAAGGTTGATTCCTGACAGTCTCCAATGGCAAGGTTTTATCTGTGACTTAAAAATGACTATTGAACTTACACATATCCTAAGTGGGCCAATTATGGGTCACTGGAGGGGGAAGTCTAAATCCTCATCAGATAAGACTATCTAAGTGAACAAAATCGAATGCGCACAATACAGTATGTGTATTCAGTCATTCTTACAGAGAAATATACTACGTTAACATTATATGAGTTTAAAAATATTAAAGCTGAAACACTACAAAAACTGATGACGATGACAAAAGATCAAATAGTTATAAATAGCAGACATTTCCAAACTATTTATTTAACGAAGTGAGCACTTCATCCGAGACTGCAAATGTGCAGAAATTTTGTGTTTTGTGCAGTATTGGATTTGTGTGTGTGAAGAGTCACAATAGAGACAGCACAAAAAAATATCACGCTTTGCTTCCCCATCCTCCTCCTCCTCTTCTTCTTCTCCCTCCGTACATAAACAGAGCACCATACACATTTATTCAGGCACTGACAAACCACATGAATCTCTGTAAAGTGAAGTCTCAGCACTAAGGCCTGCTGCAAAAATCTGTTCCACAGACATCAATCATGAAACTTACTAAGACACTGCATGAGTATGTGTGTGTGTGTGTGTGTGTGTGTGTGTGTGTGTGAACACAGTGAAGCACCTGCTGTTTACACACCAGCACTATCTATAGGAACTCCCTCTTTTCTATTGTCTGCAGCACAGAGCAGCTGAGGTCAGGGCTATTTGCTGAGTCAAATGCAAACCTGAGGAGATATCATATAATACCCTATCAGCAGCCTAATAATATCAAACAATAATATATCATGCTGCATCCTTGCAACTGAAGACATCCACCTACTGTATGTCTATGAAAGAGAAACTTTAAATTAAGTGTTAACAAAGCACCAGGTTCAGAGAGCTGACTTGTGTTACTAACATGACAATGAGCTCATTTATGAAAATTCTGCCCAACAGGAGGATAAATGGATGGACTCCATTTATATAGCGCTTTTACCCAAAGAGCTTCCATTTGCCTTTTAACCACCCAAGCACACATTGATAACAGCAGAGCCACCAAGACACTTGCCTAACCTTAAGGAGCAAAATAGGATGCAGTGTCTTGGATACTTCAACATGTGGACAGCAGGAGATCGTCATGTGACTAATGGACGCCCCCCTTGACTGCAGGAGACACAGGGGCAACTGCAGCTTAATATACATTATGTAAAAAGTAAATCTGAATGATGTTATAATACTGAAGAATATATAATAAACATAACACAAATTCATAATGTTTACAACCAGTGCAGCTAGAAAAAGAAGCACTACAGCTTTAATAAATGAATGGTCAAACAAAATCAGGGATGGACATGCAACTCAAAAAAATATGCAACTCTGGATTCCTATAAAATATTTTGGGACTATTTTGACTGGCAGCTTGAATTTAAGCATCCCTAACATTGCCCCATACACACACACACTATATCTTACCCACTTCAGTGCAGAGTGCACAGGGAACCATACAGACAGCGTCACACTATCATGAGCAAACCTGTGAGGCTGTCGCTGTCACACGGGACCAAAAAGAACCATTATAATCCACTCTCATCAACCCCCCCCCGAGACCATCCTGGCCCCAGTACCAGATGTTTGCTAGCAGTTGTAGCGTTTTCTGCCACCATCAGTGAAAAACTACGCTGTTACTCTGTGTGTAATTTTGTAAGCGTGTCAGGTGGGGGTAGGTAGGTGTACGTGTCTGCATAAAAGATATCGTTGGTGTATCTTCTGTGGAGTATCTAAACAATTAAACTGAAGGTTGTTTATGTTTGCAT
This sequence comes from Trachinotus anak, assembly GCF_046630095.1. Lineage (NCBI taxonomy): Eukaryota > Metazoa > Chordata > Actinopteri > Carangiformes > Carangidae > Trachinotus > Trachinotus anak. The sequence continues at coordinate 13,370,156 of NW_027273867.1, read as the reverse complement.
TTCACCCATTATGATTAATTACTAATTACTGTAATCACGGTATAGACACTCACACACACACACACACACACACACACACACACACACACACACACACACACACACACACACACACACACATACTGTCTTTGTTTACAGGACATGTGGCACTGACATACCACAGTAAAAATTAACTTAGAGTCGATGAATAACAAGAGGAGAAGCCACAGCGACAGCGATCAACATCAACGCTCTTAATCAGCTGTTATAACAGTTGTCTCAGTCTAAGCCGTATATCGTACTTTACTATGATCCTTCACCTCTACGGGATCCTGAGTGTGTTTGTTCGTGTGGTTTCTAATAGGCAACCCTATCACGCCACCTTAGTGGACATTTCTACTCCGTCAGCTGAATCCGCACACGCCAGCACCTACATGTGGGAGCAGCATGTTCACCTATTAATGCTGGCTATAAATACCATGAGAAGTGCCCATCGTCTCAATACACATACATGGCTTGTTCGTGTGACCAAAGTGACCTTATTCCATTGTTGACCGACAGTACAACAGCTGCGGTTTTCACTGTGAGGTTGTCATGTGTTGTCAGGTGGATCCTGGCACCTGGAAACCCGAGCTTTTACTGCTCAAAAAGGTAAAGGATACAGGTTTTTACATTTGAATACAGTTTATCACTCTATCGTTTGGTAGAGCACATTTTTTAGGAGTGATCATGTTGAAAATTGAGTTCACTGTGGGGTGGGGGGCTGCAGTTCTCAGAACCGGACCTTTTCAGGCAGCAGAAGATTCAGTCTTGGCGTGTGGCCTTATCTAGTTAAGACAGCACTGCATATTATACGACTTAATACTATTAATACTTTTTGTTTTTGTTTGTCTGTTTTGTTTGGTGATCTGTTTGGAATTTTTTGTCGTTAGTACAATTAAATAAAATAAATAAATAAATAAAATCCATTGTTTGTTACTTGGACCGTTAAATCATTATAGAAAGACCTCTATATGTGCACAGTTAGGATAAATGATTCTTACTATAGGTATAGTTGTCACTGTCGAAGGCACGACTCACCTCACTGCTCGTATAAGTGTCTTCACTGCTGGGATTACCTCCTCCATGGCCACGTCATAATATGGTTTGTCTTCTACACTTTCCTCCCCAACTCCCTCTACTGGACCAGGGTAGAGGGAAGATATTCAGAGACACTATTATGTAGAAAAGATTCTTGTGAGTGTTAATGAAAAGTGTTTGTGTGTGTGTGTGTATGTGTTGCCTACCATCAGCAGGAGGTCGTGGTTTGAGGCGAAGCGAGGTGCGAAAACGTGTGCGGTCGTTAAAGCTCCAGCTCTTCTGGACCTTCCCCGGGCTGGTAGTCTCAGGGACATTCTCCTGGCTGGGAGAGCGTCTGACACCGGAGCCTGGGGGCAGCGGTGATGCCTTGTTCCGAATGGTTTGGGATGATCGGGAATTGTTCATCCGGATCCGATCCCGGAAGCCCATTTTACTGCTGACAGTGAAGATAACAGTCCAACATCTATAAGCAGAGTTTTCTTTTCGGATCATGAGAGGCACTGAAATTTTGTCAATGATCACAATGTCCATGCCTTTGACCTTAATGGAAAATTACTCTGTGTTATCCTGGGAGTTTAGGGAAGCAGCAGAAGGGCCGACTGAGCTTGTTAGAAAAGAATTTGTTAGTTAAAAGTGAAATAACACAAAAAATATGGCTAATGATTTTTATAACAGGCCTCAATGAGACTTAACAACAAACAGACAAAACAGGGACACAAACAGACATGTACATTTTCACTCCATGAAAGCCAGACTAGTTCACTTATCATGGAGGCAGTTTGACCTGAGAGACCACTCAATATAGCTAAAAACTGATTCTGCTTATTTAATGTGCCTATCATAGCACCTGATTCAGCAAAATCAGACTGAAACCTGATTCAAGACTTGCAGTAGTGCTGGGACGGCGGAAAATGTTCCACCTACCATCAGACCAAGACACACGTCCTTAATCCCTTCAACAGAGTGAATAAGCATCAAAATATTGGCCTCAAAGTGCAGCCGTACAAAAGGTGTCTCACTAGGTAGTCCACACCACTCACTACAACACCAAGGCCAATGGTAACATAATCTATTTACAGGAGAAAAGCTATTTGGTGGCCATTCTCTTCAACAGATTGACTCCTAATGCTGCTGTTATAGCATGCTCTGGAGACCGCTCCCTCTCTGCAGCCACTCACACGTTACACACTGTCACGGATCCATAAAGAAATGCAAATGTCATGCACCACAGAGCAATTCCAGCCCAGTCGTTTATTCCTACATGTTTACGATGATATATACTCTTTGTTGTGCGTGTGTTATAGCAAGCCATTTAAATTAAAATTTAAATAGTTAAGGGATGTTAGTGGACACAGCATTTCATATGAGCAAGCTGAAATGTTTCAGGTAGACCGGACGTAATGGGGGAAGATAGAGTGAAAGACCTTCGCATGCTGTTGGGAAAGGAAGTTAATGATTTGGATGCATTCAGGGCCATAAACTTCACTGAATCTTTCAAAAACACTGAAAGAATATTGCATGCAGACAGGAGCATCAAAACCTTTTAAAAACACAGCATAACCATGCTGATTTGTTAGAAAGGCTCATGTGACTAATATGAAATATAAAAGCATGCTGAATCATTTAAACCCTCTTTTCAAGACGAGTCAATAAATGAACCAAACAACTGAATTGAAAACATGAAGCAAGCCTAGAGCAGGGAAATTCCCTTGACTTCAACGATTTCAATTTGTGAAAGGTCGTTGCGTATTTTGGAGTGAATATTTAGTTTCCTTGTTTCACCAGACGTTTGATGAAAGGAAAACACATGTATCCACCTTGTCACAGTCATAAACCATCAAGGACTTCTGTCGTGTTTTCAACACATGGTTTATCATGACTTTCAAGCCAAAGCAACCAAACTCAGCCCTTGTTTCTCCAGCACTCACAATACAGACCAAGCTGGAGAAACATCTTCTTAGTAAAACAGAACACAGCAAGTCTTCACAGTAAAGGATTCACTCAAGCATTTGGGGACCAGAGTATTGTGTCTATTTAAAGCTTTCAATTGGTAAGTACAGTCCATCATTGAAAATAAAATACATTTCAAGGCATCTGCTACTACAGGCCATTTCGATCTGAGCTAATTCTTCTTCCTGAAACTCACAAACTGTGAGAAGTTTGATTTTTTTTTTAAAAACACAAAACTTTTGTCAAGTCACTGCACTGGCCCGCAAATTTTTGAGCGTTTCAGGCAACGTGAGCAGAATGTGTGCATTATAGGAGTAAGAGTGGTGTTATCGAATGATGACATTTTAGCGTGCCCCGTGCACAGGCTCGTTGCCGTGGATACCTCTGCTTGCGGCCAGCGTGAATCCGGAAGAGACCCCGCTTTTTAGAAATGAGTTGACTGGGGAGACACACAAGGCAGAGGGAGAGAGGGTGAGGGGAGGAGAGGAGTGGAGGGAGGGGGGTGAAGGAGGACGAGAAGTTCTGGGACACAACCTGGGTACGCTGAGAACCCATGAGGATAAAAGGTAGCAAAGGAAAAACCAGAGAAAGAGAGTGAGGTGTGACATCTCAATAATCCAAATAGTCCTTTCCCTTCCTGCTTTTGTTACCTTACCTAAAACTGCAAAATATACCTCTGAGAGGCAGTTTGGATTATGGAGACACAGTCAGTGAGGAGAGGGTGGGGAAGGATCATGCAACAGTAGTGGGCTGTAATGTTTCACCCGAGTATATTCATCAAGACAGCCCATTAAACAACACGGTGTGAGAGCAGCACCTCAAAGGACATTTCCCCCAGCAAAGGTTGTATTTTTCAGATACAACAATGTGCGTCTCTCATCTAATGCATGCACAACTCGGATATACATCATTTACACATCAGCCCTTCATTACCTTGGCACTTGTTAAAGGTTTATGCAAACAAAGTTATGAGTCTAATGCAGCAGATTCACCCTAATTACGAATATCCTCAAACCAACAAGCACAGCTCATGACTTGAAGAACAAACCTGCATGGACCGTCTGCCTTCCTGAGAACAGATGAAGGATGGAGGATGGGTGGCATGGGAAAGACACAAAGGAAAGAAACGGAAAGACAGAGGAAGACAGGAAGAGGAAACCGATGAGTGACTAGCGGGAGGCGGTGGAGATGGCAAGAGTATGAGCTAAGCAGACAAAGATGCTGAGAAGCAGAGGGTCCTGTAACACAGTGGTCTCAGAGCAGACATTAGTGAAATATTGTTAAACACACAACACGTCCACGCAGAAAGCTCCGGAAGTAGTCAGCCTTGATTTTATGTGTGTGAGTGTGTGTGCGTGCGTATGTGTGTGTGTGTGTGTGTGTGTGTGTCTGTGTGTGTGTGTCTGTGTGTGTGTGTTTGTGTGTGTGTGTGTACACCTGTTGAGTGTGTTCTTCTGTATGTCCCCACTGTGTGTGAGTGTAGGTATACTTTTGGCCTGTCTGGATGCACTGTGAGGTTATGAGTGGTGGCGGTGTGCGTACCTGTCTCCCGACAGGTAGGGGGCGCTGTAGGGCCGCAGCCCAGACAGCAGCGTGTGGTAGGAGTTGTGGAGAACCTTCTTGGTGTTACGTTGTCGCTGGAGGTGACTGAACAGTAGCGTCAGTTCTCTGACACCCCACGTGCACAAATAAAACAAAAAACAACAAAAAAAAAACACATGACAAATGAACAAAAAACAACAAATAATAAACAACTCACAAAAAGGCCAAATTAATGGTCCAAACACTCAAAAGAAGAGGGATACTTGAGAGGAATAAGATAAGTGAAAACTTGAAAATTTAAGATATTGCAAAGTGACCATTTTGACTTGATGTTAATATAAAACAGATGCATGTTTCTCATGTTTCTCCATGTTTCTATTCGTGTTTCTCATGTTCCCCTCCTTTTAAGCAAACCAAAAATTAGTCAAATTAATACATAAATGCAAAATATAGGAAACCACTGTGTAGAACAAAAGTGATGAAAATGTAATTGAATAGTGGTGGCAGAGGCATTTCAAAGAGCTTGGCCAAAGTTTAATTTAAAATAATAATTTAAAAATGTAATAGAGAAATCAACACCACTCTTTTTATTGAAACCACCACTGCACAAAACTGAGAGGGGTCCTTCATGGGTAAAAGGAAGCAGGTTTGACCTGTGTTTGGTTTATAATGATATGAAAGTATGAGCAGAAAAAAAAGTGATGTAGTATATCACACACTAGTTTTCACAATTCACCCTTTTGTGATGCAACTCTCAAATCTCTGTCTGCATTTATTACACTTCAAACAAAAGACAAAAGGGAACTACAGATTTCTGATGGTTGAATCCATTCAGAGCTGAACATGTAGAGTGATGGCTGCGCCTACCTGAACGAAGGCAACATGCTGTCATAGAAGTACCATGTAGCTGTTAGATAGGAGTGTTTGGGATCTGTAGAGTAGAGACGCCATGCAGCCTAAACAAAGCCACAAACGCACAAAACAGAAACAGAATGTGAAAGTTAACATCCTACCTGGTTCTGCATTTGATTTATTAAACAACATATTACATGAGGCCGTTACCTGTATCAGGTTGGCAGCCGGCATCCTCCTCTTCTCAAAGTGCTTCTGCCGGTGCTGCTCTTGAACCTTCAAGGCAAAGCCTGATCCCAGAATTCCCTGAGGGTCAGAGGTCAAATTTAAGTCAAGAGTGCAACCAAGCAGACAGCAGCCACTAACAAAGATGTGAGTAAACACACAGGGGACTTACAGCAGGCAGGGCAAAGAAGGAGACTCCCAGGAGAGCAAAGCCTGCAGCTAGGAGCCGTCCTTGCCAGGTACGAGGGGTCTTATCACCGTAGCCAATAGTGGTGAGAGTTATCTGCAAATGTAAAGAAATACACACACACAATGTGCTGGGTTTAATAGAATGTAGATTGCATGGGGTAGCGAAAGACAAGGTAGTCAAACCTTGCACACCGAGTCAAATTATTCACAGGTTATACACAACATCGTACAAAATTTTTTTGCATGACTCTACAATCAAGTTAAACCTGTCATCTACATAATTCTAGTCACGTGAATTATTGACTGGGACTTTTTAATGCTGATTCCCATATCAATCTGAAGTCGATACAACAAAATGTTATTTTGTGGTTTTATGTCTACAAAGATAAGAACATTAAAATTACTATTTTAAGATTCCTCTCGCTATCATTCCTACAATTATTTGGATAAAAATATAATACTAATACTTAATAATACTGCTAATACTATATACTAAGTATAAAATATCTGGAATGCACAGACTGACTACTGCTCAGTCATCTGCAGCTGAACCTGGCAAGTCTTCTAAAAAGATTTGGTTCACAAAAAGGGATTATGACCACATCTACAAAAAGCCTGATTGTGTGTGTGTGAGTGTGTGTGTGTGTGTGTGTGTGTGTGTGTGTGCATATATGCGTGTGCATTGTGCAGTACTCACAGTCCCCCACCAGAGGGAGTCGGCATAGGTGTTGAAATCTGAGTTGATGTCTTTCTCTGCCAGGTAGACGAGGAAGGAGGCAAAGATCAGGACGAGGAAACCAATGTACCAGGCTGTAATCAACTCCTGAGAGAGAGTGAGGCGAAGAGGAGGTATCAATCATACATGTCAGCAGCAGCAACAGCAACATCATCTTTAACAGCGTAATCCCTCCTGTCATTACGGTACCACTATCGTCGTTACTGGCTAAATTCCCACCATCATCACATTTGGCTTCCACTTTGACTTGGCTGTGTCTACTTAGATAGCTGATGCATCAATTCAGCATCATCACCAGCATCAAACTGGGTCCTGCAGACGACCGGTGGGTGTCAGGTGTTTAAGTCAGCACAAATACTAACAACTGTTTGCCAAAAATGAGCAGTTTTTTGGGGAGTTTGGAGTTTTATGGCAAGTAGATCCCACTTAATCCCAAACATTAGTTAAGTTATCAAGTTACTCATCCCATTAGTAATCATCATGAGCATCATCATCAGCATTTTGATAACAGCCTTTAACCTCCTGCCTGCACTTATAATAATCCATAATGCTGGATATGACCAGTATGCAGTAGTATTCTTTTAATTGTGAATGCACAACTAAGAAATGTCTATAAATGTAAAATATTCTCAAACATAAAACAGAGAAAGTGAGTTTAGTAGTAGAACAGGTGTAAGAAGAGGACTCTATTTAGCAGGCTTTCCTTCTCACCTTGCTGTGTGCGTAAACCACTGAGCCCAGTAGTTTCCAGGTGCCTCCTCGTCTGTCCATACGAACCATACGCAATATCTGCAGGAAGCGCATGCTCCGCAGGGCCGAGGTGGCAAAGATGTTACCCTGCGTACCCGCAGCGATCACTGCCAACGACGCCACAAATACTATGAAGTCTACAGGGGAGGGGTTCAATCCACAGAGACATAGGGAGGAGATGAGGGTAAAGTGATTTCACAGTTTTCACATAGACACACACAGCATTTTGACATGGGTTTGCGTGCTGTCCACACACACACACACACACACACACACACTAACCTATGACACAAAAGGGCTTTCTGGCAAATCTCAGCCGTCCCTGCCATCCACGGTATCTGCAGCAACATCCAGCTGCCCAGATCCTGATGAAGTACTCCAACCCAAACACCACAATCATCACAAATTCCTACAAACCACACGCACACACACAGAGAAAGAGAGAGACAGGTCAGTGACATGCACCGGTCAAGTGAGCGCAGTGTTTTACAGACCATCCAAACAAATTTCATCCAACCTACCCCTGTTTTTCATATTTATGTATTTTTTTCTTTCAAAAGTCACAGTGATATCCAGTGTGACAGTTTGTTATTTCATGGTGTTTCCATAAAATCATTACATTCAGCTATTTTGTATCAATAGTTTAGCATGTGTATCTATTTCTCAAAAGAAAGGTTTCCCCCCTAAACAGCATCCACATTATCAATTTCATTTGAAGCATCATATTAATATGAATATGTCATGAATATCTAAATCTGTTTGTGACTTGGGAACCATTTCAAGAGTGAATCAAAAAAGTTTGAATTGTTCTATTTTTCCATCAGTTTGGCATCTGGGAGATCTGGGAGATCACACAATCAAATGCTGAACAACAAGAGATGCAAAACAATCAGGGTAAAAAAAAATATAACCAAACATCAATGTTGCGGAAAGGATCATGTGAATGTGGCAGCATAAAAAGTTACAAAGCACACAGTATGTCACATGAACATCAAGTTTGGGAAGTCAGTTTTCCAGTCCTTATTTCTAGCGCATGAACACACCACACCTCTGCAGGCAACCACTCTTATGTGTATATTCTTCAGATGATTTACATGCCCTTTGCTCTATCTATCAAACCTTTGCCGTATCTTAATTGTAATAAATTGGAAAATGCTAAAATCTATAAAATGAGATGTTGAAATTCTGAAATGTTGCAAAACAAAAACTGTATATCCAAGATTTCAACGCACTTTTTATTTCACAGAAGAATAAATTAAAAGATTAATAAATCATTTCGGTTATACAATAAGAGCCTGTTAACACACCTGTCAGTTTCTCTCTTTCTCTTTGTATTTCTTACTCTCAGGTTTTTGGAACGTACGGACAGTTTAAGGTGCAGCAGACCAATCTGTCATGAGAGCAAATGTTCGTGTAAGTAAAGTCAACTAATGGCTGATTGCCCGCTAATGGCTGAGTGATTGATTGGAAGAGTGAACAAAGTCAATCAAACCATCAAATAACGCGTAAAGATGAGCAAGGTGGAATGAGAGAGTTGGGGGTGGGGGGTGGGGCTGACAGAGGACAAGTCAGGTGAAGGAAGGAGAAAGCGAGTGTCCTTTCAATAAAGCAGCTTGAGCACAGAGGAAGAGGGGAGATTATGGGATAGCTATTAGGATTAGTGGGTCTTGTCTGTGATTTCCTGCGCAGTCAACAACACCTGAGTCCTCCCACCTGCTTACGTGGCTGTCTGCGCCTCCACCGGCAAACAAAACAACATGCATGCAAGCACATAAACTGCAGTAAGTGAGATGATGCGTATGAAAGGGTGTGAAGATGGATGCTGAAGTAGCCAGTGTGTGTTTGTGTGTGAGAGCGAAAGAGAGAGAGAGAGAGAGAGAGAGAGAGTGGGGGAGAGAGAGACGGGGTCTTACCAGGATGAAGAGGCCTTGGTTGGCAACCTTCTGGTGGTCGCGGATGGTGGAGAACACAGACAGCACCAGGCAGCTGAACACCAGCAGAAAACTGAAACACACACACACACACACACACACACACACACACACACACGCATGGTCAGTAAACACATTTTCAAAATACACACATCAGAAATTAGAACAATCTGGAGTTATGCTAATCCCTTTAGAGAAGAGGCAAATGGACTAAGTAAAAGCCATTAAAATATGCTTTGTTCACTCTCTGAGTGATTAGCCAACAGAGAAAACCTAAATTGCAAATAAGCTGGAAAAGATTTGTTGATCCGTAACAACACAAACACATCATGCTGACTCATATTCAGTCGGTGGCACAAGAATCCAAACAATGAAACCAAACTTAGTTGTTTTTGGCAGACAATTTTTTATAGCTTAATGAAAGTATCTGTACTTGAAAATGAGGTAAATATAGACTTCATACCACAGCATTTACTGTGTTAAGCTTTATCAGCTGAGTGCTTGCTGATGTGAAAAACCCTAAATACCCATCGACTGGCAACATTCATTGAATCAACCTACTGACTTAATTTCTTGTTGGCAGTGAAAGTGTTAATCATTAAAAGTCTGTTGATATTCTATATTTTATTTATTACCAACAAATCTCATGAAAAGACTAAAACCAACAATGAAATATAACCACAAGCAGCAATTTTCAATTCCAGTAATAAGTGCAAAGCAACAGTATGATGAATTTAATAATTCATTATACTGTTCGCTAGTGGAAAAAGTAAAAGTATTACCGTCATGCATTACCAGTCAACACTGGTCTAAATATTGTTCATGACAAAAATAACCCAAAAGTATGTGTGCAATTCATCAGCAATCATAAATATAACAAGTGAATTACAATATAGCAATTTTATTTTTAAAGATTAGGTTGTTATACTGACTTAACTGTATATCCATTCATTGGTCTACCGAGGTCAGGCCAACACCAACAACAACAGCAATTTCAAAGTAGTTTTATACACATCACTCAACATTGTCATGAAACATGTCCTGCAAGTTTTAAAGGATTGGAGAAACATTTTCTCATTTGTAATCTGATTCTTGTTAGGCCATTAAATAGTTTCACTGTTCATTATAGCACCACCATCAGGCTGATGTAATCAAGCATTAGTACATCATTTCCAGTTATGTTACCAAGTTTCATGTCTCTAGTTCGTTGCACCTCACAGCCAATAAACCAAAGGCATAAGATGCCACATAATGATGAATAGGCCACATGCATCAATCAATATCACACTTTGTACCAAATGTAGCGCCCTTTATTGGTTGGGCTTAAAATGCTTTGGTTGGCCTATTCCCAAACACAGCCTGAATATAACTACCAAAATTTATGATGACTGGACAAATTAATGAGTTTTGGTCAGTTTACTGCTAAGCCCCGTCGCTTGTGACGTTTATTGGTCAATATCTTGAAAACTAAATAAAATATCACCAAGCTTTACAACTTTTGATAAGCTTGGTCCAATGATGGTCTACAGAAAATCTTGTGGCAATCTGACCTACAGTTTAGGAGATGTCAAAAATGGCTGGAAATCCATCACAGCAGACTCTTACAGTCCGAGAGACTTTTTTGCAGAGCGCATTGAGCTGGACTTGTAAGTCAGTTTTCAAGTTAAATAGACTGTGAGGGGGAGCGGCGTGGTCTTTCCAAAATTGAACTTTCGGGCCTACAGCGCCACCATCTGGCCAACTGGACTCATATTTCTTGGGAAGCATGAACGTCATTTCCAGTTATTGTTCCAAGTTTTGTGTTTCTAACCCCCTTTGGGGTTAAACTCCTATTTAATCCAACAAACCGCTGTTATCTGTGAAGCCATGAGATTGACTTAGTTTATTTCTTTTTTTCATGTTCTTCTGCTGATCTACAAAAACCATTAAAAACACATCACCAAGCCACAGTTTTGTATTGGGTGCCATTTCCCTTTACTTTGATGAACATGAAAACTGCATGAGGGGTTCTGAGTCAGTCCTAAATGTATTATTTACTTCTATCTGATATGAAATAATAAGTAATAATAAAACACACCAATTTTAGAAAATTATTTTACATTTTAGAAAATTTAAACAAATGTATATTTGTGACCTGTTTTCAAGATTTACAACTTCAGTAGAAATGATGTGGCTTGGGGCTGAGAACTCAGTGCTGGGGACAATAATAAATAAATAGACTATTCCCAGCTGTGTTAAACTCAACAGTTGAAACATGTACTTTACTATAGGATCCATCCCTTTCAACAAAACCATGGGACTGTGCATTTCAGCTGGGACTGAAATTACTGTCCCACAGAAGTAATGGCCACTTCAGTTCGAGAACTACTCCAGAATAAAACACAACATAAATTCTGGTAAATTGTGCCTTATGCTCGAGGTGCTCTCATGTTAGTGTAAACACTTCATCTCCAGAGAACGGACAAGTCTCCACTCGACAATCGAGTTTGGTTGAAGACGAGAGAGACATGACCAGAATTTACAGTTACTATTCACTGACAAAACTATTAACTAGAGTCAGTTGTTATTTAATTATTAAATCCAGGATCTTAATTCCTCTATTATTTCAGAGAGGAAAGGAGTTCCCTCATTGTCAAATCCTTTTGGAAACAGAATACTAACTACCTGCCAAATAGCAAATATTCCTTGATGTACAAAAAAAATCTCCACTAAGAATGATGTATGAACTTTAACTTTAAAGTTAAAACATTTATGTTAGGAATGGTGTGCCGCTGAAAAGAATAATGTCAGCACTTATGTAGTAACTGCCACACTCTGTCCCTCTTAACCAGTGGAAAAAGTTATTGTTAGAAGTTGTTTCAGTGGAACTGTCGACAGTGAGATTAAAAGGAGCTACAGTTTTACCAGACAGCAGAGCAGAAATCTGTTGTAAGACTGGTCAACGCTGGAACAATGCCCATTCGTATTATTTATTCATAATCTGTTGATCTTTTTATTACACACATTATTTCCTGTTTCTTGCTTTCATAATTTGTTCTGTTACTGTTTTTCATTATATTCATTTTTGTAAGATGAGCAGAGGCAGAGGTTAACTCAAAAGAAAAGATCACAGAGGGCAGACTGGAGGATAATAATAGTGGTAATTGGTGAAAAAAAAGATTTTGATCTTTTGTAAATATTACGTTTGGTACAATAACTTTATTTAGTCAGGCAATTACAAAGGTCATAAAAAAAAACCCAGACAATAAAGCTCTAAAATATCCAAACAGTATACTGTGTGATACATTTTACTACCTATAGTTAATAAAGCTGTGACAGTTATGTTCTGATTTGAATTTGATGTATTTTTATATCATGATATTGTATCTGTTTCAATGAGTCATATTTATTAAAAAATTAGTAACTGTTCAAACTGAGCTCATCATGCTGAGAGGCTGATGACAGAGTAGTTATATCAATATCCTTTAGGTATCAAATTCAGGTGATGACAGGTGGGTGACTGATGAGGCGGTCAGACGCCTAATGCCCCCTGCAAAAATACTACAGTGTTGGTCATCCTCAAGGTGTTTGCTGCCAAACTCCCCATGCATGAGATCATTACTGCAGCTCACTGACAAGAACCAAACTTAAAAATAGGTCTTCGACCAGAGAATGATGGTATAAGAATATACTGTGTAAAAAAATAAATGAGAGAGGGACAGAAATTAGTTGCACACAAACACACACCAGCACTGCCTGTTCTTTGTGCCATGTGAATCCAGAACAGTGAGGCGGGATTAGCCAGGTGGCAGCTGCTGGTCCAGCTGGTCTAGATGTCAGAGCCCAAAGTTAGAGAACACTTGTTGGACGCTAAACCAGTTCTTCAGTCCTCACACAATGGTTTCCTTTCTGCACAATTAGTAATGCAATCAGCAAGTCTCTCATCGGGCTAATGTTTGTGAAGTGGAATGGATTTTAGGCACTCACATTAAAAACCTGCTTAGAACTATGGGTTTGACTCAGATAATAAAGCAGCTGCTGAAACATACAAATATTGGACTGCATATAATCCATACTCTCATTTATTGATCCCACAGACATATTTCCATGGGAATAAATCTAAAAGGAATGAAAAAACAAAATATAATTAGAGAAACATTTAATAGATTCATCAGCAATGATTCAACAGAAGAGGAAACAATAAGAAAGATCCTCTCAGACTAAAACCCTCAGGGTCTAATTGGTTGAGTCACAGAGTGAGATGGTGTACATTGTCTTTCATCAGCCTTACACCAGAATTGATAGAGGACAACAGGAAGGAGGGATAAGAGAGACGTCCGAGGTTGTGTAGAGTTGTGCAGCCTCTTGCCTTACTGATCGATCTGGAAGAACAATAACTGATATGCAGCAGTTAGCTTCACACATATAAAGCAGAGATTCCTAACCGGGGGTACATCATATGTAACTCTGCAGTTAGCAGAAGGAACGTGGAATGATTGCTGAGAATCTAAAAAAAAATTAAAAATAAAAAAATAAAAAGAAATTATAATTTGATTAAAAAATATGTCCATTACAATTTAGTGTTACAAAAACCAATAAATTACCAGCTATAATAGGCTTATAGAACAGCACACAGCTCCCACCTCATCTGATGGGGATGTGGTGGCACATCAGACAAAAATTAGTTCATAACTACAACATTTCAGGGATAACTGGTCTATATATAATCAAAACATTCTTTCGGGGAGGGCAACTACATGATTGGACTCTCCCAGTAGTGATTCATAGGCTCGATCTGAAAAGCCTGGTTTCTGTCGTCTCCTTTTCAGTGCGTACAAAAACATTGTGTAAAGAGTCAGTGAATGAGCAACTTGTCCAACTGTTTTTGTTTTGTCTGCCTTTCCGGCCACAGTTTCCAGATGGCGAGACACTACAAACGGAAAGACAAAGTAGCTCTAAGACAGCTAGAAAGACACCAGAAACCAAGTGTAAATAAACAGTCACCCCCAAATTACCACAGTATATTTCTCAGCCCAGTGATGCGTGCACAGAGGAGAGTTTGTGCTTCAGCCACAGCGGAGTTAGTTTGAAAAAGGCACTCAGATGACTCTCTGCAAACAATGCATTTTGGTCGTTCATCAACTGAGTAATGTGCTGACTAAACCGTCTGTCTTTTTCCCCTCAATTAACTCAGAGTGCTGTGTGTATTTCCATGAGGAGGAGATTAGCGGGGGCAGCATCTCAGGTGGTTTCTTTCATTGACTTGTCCTTTATGACAAGTTGCAGCACAGATAGCCAGATCAACAGCTTGGCTTCTACAATATACAGACGCAACATTCCCATAGAGACAAGTTATGAAAGCAAGTCTGCATTTACCTGAGTACAATATTATTGCTTAAATATAATAACTCCAAAAGCACTGCAATAAGTTGCTGCCAGCACGGCTCACCATATCTGTGAGCCGCCAGTTTGCATAATCACAGAGTAGATTTCTGCTGGGCATCGTGTAACAAACCATTCAAACCTCATCTCATTCAGACCACAAGCCACAGGCAGGCCCCAAATCACACCTGCCAAACTCACATATGGCTGTAAAATACCACTAACACCATCTATGTCCTCAAACCAAGTAAATGCTGGTGTACTGTTGTTTAAAAAGCAAGTGGCCCTGGGTATATACCAGTGGTGACCAATGATATTTATGATATTGATATTGTATTTTCTAGCTCTTAAAGGATAAGGCTTCTGATATTCTATGTTTTGTTATCACAAATCCCATGAAATCTATTGTTAGGTCGTCTCTTGCCTCCCTGGCCTGTCCGTGCCTGTCATTTTTATTATAGACACGTTAGCAACATGGTTATGAAATGGCAATATTAGTCTTTCAGTCAGTCCAAAAGTTTGTTCCTGAGTGAAATATCTCAACAGATACTGGATGGGGCCATGGGATTCATAGTCCCTGCAGGATGAAGATTTTAAGGTCAAACATTTTGACTTTTACTACACAGGGTCACATTTTTTTCCTTGTTCATTTATTATTTATGAATGGAAATCCACAAATGTTGTCCTGTTTGATCATCTTCAGTGTTCAGCTACAGCTCTTCATATGGAATTAAGTGAGCTGGGCTTCACCTGCCAAAACGACGCCTCAGCTCATATCTCTTCTGTTGTCCCCATTGAATAAATAAATAAATAGATAAACAAATACATTAATAAATGAAACAGATGATGAGACATTTAGACAAGTGGAGGGGGAGCTACATTTCTGCTGAAGTTACTCTTTCTCCACCACCGCCTGCCATCCACCTCAACAGCACCACCCACCACCGCTCCGTCTTTTCAGGGAAATGTCAATTAAAAGCAAAGCATCAGGCGAAATCCATCAAATCAGCAATAATGGTCTCAGGAGGACATCGAAAGTTTTGTTGATGCTATTCCGCATCAATATCTTCATACTGAAATATTTCACTAAAGACATCTGGTAAAGGGTTCATAGTTTAGGATTTAGAGAGAAAGTAAATATCAGAACAATAGTTGCTCCAGTGGCCAAGACAAAGAAAGAAATCACTGAATCGTCCTCTCTGTATAGTCAATACAGGATAGTGTCTCATCTGGTGCAACTATATGTGAGCCAACCAGGGGTGAGGGGAGGATAAAGTGAAGTGAAAGCCTGACTCATTACACACATTACAAATGGGCATGTTAATGTATAGATACACCATGTGTCGTGATTCAAAAAGACCTTCACGATATAATGAATAAAATAATTTATTAAAGTCAGGCGCTCAGGAGGTTTACTGTAGGGCTGTCTACATTAGTAATTGCTCCAGAAGTTTTTAGAAAGAATAATGCATGCTCTGCTATATACACAAAATATCTGACTTTTCTCCCAGAGCCGACCAAGTGTAATTTGTCTCATGGACACTGAGGAGAATCAAGAAAAATGCAAGCACAGTAAGACAAAGAAAGAAAGAAAGAAAGAAAGAAAGAAAGAAAGAAAGAAAGAAAGAAAGAAAGAAAGAAAGAAAGAAAGACACAGTTTTTGCATGTTCATCTGAATAGTTCTTCTTCATTCACACCCCCCACCCTCCAAAACTAACCGATCACTGTCACACACCACATGCATCTGTATATATAAAGTGGATATACTTTGGCTCAGGGCCTGTAAAGCTCCAGAGGGCTGCTGGGCTGCTGGTGGGGCTGACAACAAATAAATGCACAGCAGCCTACGGGGCAACCAGATTGCTTTTAATGGAAGCTAGACTGGGTGCTTTTACTGCTGTTTTCCTGTAAACATACATAAGTGAAAAGGGAGATCTCACATTACTTCGACTGGCCTGTGAAAATACTGTAGTGAGGCAAATAGGTATCACCAGTGGTAATAAAAATATATGACATTGTGTTTTGCTGCATTACACTGTGTGTGTGTGTATGTCTTAGCACTCTCTGCTCTATGCCAGGCATGAGGAGCAGAGCTGTTGAGCGGGAGAATGCACCTTTGATTCAATCACCACCGGATGATAAAGCAGCTATCAGTTACACATAACAGAGGAGGCGGAGGGAGAGGAGAGGGCGGTGAAGAAGACTGGGAGGGAAGATGCAGAGAAACTGATGAAACCGATGAAGAAAGATGTGAAGACAGATGGTTGATGATTTAAAGAGAAAGAACAGCTTGGAGCAATGCCGGTAAAATAGTAAAAAAGAGAAAAGGGAAAAACAGAGCAGGTGAGGGATGAAGTTGGACATGAACTGAAAGAGGCCTGGGGTCAAGTCACATTACCTGTACCAGTACCTGTATGTGTAAGTACACGTGTGTGTGTGTGTGTGTGTGTGCATGTGTGTGTGCGGCGCCAGCCCCGATCGATGAGGCTCTGACAACGGCTTCCAGGCATTGACCCGCAATCTGTGCACATGATGCAGGTGCACAAATACGCAAACAAAAAGAGAACGCAAGCACAGTCCAATTATTGAACACACACCTTTCACAAGGACATGCACAGGTAAACATATAGATTTGCCTAAACAAATGCACCAAGGAAGCACAATTAGAACATGAGATTTATTTATAGCAGGGTCTGACATACATGTATGTGAACTGATGTTCGGTGTCACCTTGGAAATGTACCACTTCAAACCTTTACTTTAAAAGTGGTACCCACAACACGCAGGCCTAAACAAAGCTCCCAGCAGCTAAGTGCTAACGAGCAAAAAAAAAACTAGAGAGAGTCAAGAATCAAAAAAGGTACAGGTACAGAGGAGGAGGAGTGGGAATGTCGTCAGCAGAGAAAGCAAAGGGAGGGAGAGGAGAAAGAGAGGAGAAAGGTGGAAACAGTAGAAAGATATTAATAGCGTTTCACTCTCCTTAAATAGCGACTGCAGGCAAAATGTGTGCAGGTAGGCTGCAGGGCACAGTGCAACACAGCTCCATACGGGCAAGTCTCTGGGTTTGTTAGTTACCCCCTCCCCCTTCTTCTTCCGGGACGGCAAACTTTTCAAGGCAGGAACAAGAAAACAGCAAACAACACACAAACAAATAAGAGATGAAAAGTGCTTTTTCATGAGTAAAGAAGCTGACTGAGCGATTCAGAGGCTCTAAAACTGCCTGGGAAGAGAGAAAAAAAATTAGGGAGAGGGGGGAGAAAACCTGACATGAGAGTGTTGTGTAAAAATGACAGGAATGTGTTTGTTTTCCTCTGAATACCACAACCATCAGGAATATTACATGACTAGATCAATTATTTACATAGCTGAGAGAAACAGTTGTGTAATGAGTGCTGGTCCCACTGCTCACAAAGGTGCAACCTGGGCAGTTTGCATCACGAGCTATGCTACAATCGGACACTTCCACACAAACACTTTGCTGCATTACATACACGGCAAAAGTGCCACACGCACTCCGTGGCGGACACATGTCTAGTGCGCAGCCAGACACATTCACACACTCACCACAGAGTCACCGACTGCCGTGCTGTTCCACTGTCTGTCCGCAGATGATGCATTTCAAACAGAGTGACAATTAGACTGATACATTTTCCAAGCTGGAGAATGTCACACCCAGTCACAGCCACGAAAGTCTGCCATCCACACACACACACACACACACACACACACACACACGTGCACACACATACACAAACACACGTTGTCATAGGTCACTTTCGAGGATATTACATAGAGTTTCATTTCCTGGAGACTTACCCGAACCCTAACCTTGAAAAATCAGCTTCTGGGGGGGTTGGTCCCAAAAGTCATCTATGACACACACACACACACACACACACACACACACACATTCATTGTTGAAACTATTCCTTTACTTGCATAAAACAGTTTTTTCCTTTCACTGAAAGTTCCTGTCTCTGTAACACAGAAATGATGTGACCCCTGAACACTTTGATACTGCAAATTTGAGTTCCCGTTGTCTTTTCATTCTTTTCATCTGGCGATTTATCAGTGCCTTGAATCAAAAAAAGAAACATTTCAATTAATCTCTTCCAGAGATTAGATTCAGAGTAACATTTTAAATGACAATATTATTTTGGATTTGGTTGTTTCCAGGCGTTCATTGTTCCAAGGCGTGATCCCAAGTACAATCAAAAACCACAAGAGACACTCAAGACACTACAACACTAAAGCACAAACTCTTAATAAATATTCCTACTGTTGCTTACACTTTATAAAAGATCCAACTTAACAAGCTATTTTCTCAACTGTCAAGTCTTTAAATAACATGTTTGTTTTTTTTTTAGAAACCAGAGCAGTGGGTTAATTTCTCTTTTTTCACTGATGTCAGTGTGCCTTAGCCAAGAGTTTCAAAATGAGGGCCAGGCCCTTAATGCCACACCACCTATTTATCCAGCGGAACATTTGAAAACAACGTAATAAAAATACTTCATATTCTGTGAACAAACAAGCCCTTTGTGGACAGTTGTAACCACCTAAAGTCCACAAGCCTGACTTAAAGCTGCACTAATCAGGGGTCGCTCATAATGATTCACAGGGATTTATCACCTGAGTGCAGCTCAACAAAGACTGTTTTTGGTTCTCATCAACCTCATTTCCTGCTGTTTTCAGTGATAAGGTCTGATAAACCCACTGTACGCTGACCTGCTCAGGCCCAAACAACAGACACGGGTGAACATAGTGAAGCATTTAGCTGGTGAAGAGCCAGGTATTTCCTCAGGATTTGACTCAGACCAAAAACAGAGATGAAGGAAAAGTGAATATTGGCCTTGCACTCATTAGGTAGCAACTGTTTCCCAACACATTTAATAAGGTGATAATATACGTCAGTGTTGTGTTTACAGCTTGTTGTCCTGTGGGCCAGGTGGCCAAAATCCAGATTTAAAAAAAATATATTTTGTAATAGATTTTTTGTAAATCATCAGTGTCAAGAGGCCTGAGGCCTATCCCAGCATGCATTTGGTGAAATATTGGGTACACCTGGACTGACTATCACAATCAGAAACCTTGGAATAGTAAGTCACGGCCTGGCTGCTTTGACCAATGACCGACTAGAGGCACTATAGTTATATTAGCTGTTAATTAATGTTAATTTTAAACTCCACCTCAAGTTACTAAAACTTATATATAAATACCCAAAGAAAACATGACCTTGGTGCCTTCACCTGCAGTTCTAGCCATGACTGCAGTTTCCTGAAACAAGTAACGATTATCTAGGAACGCATTAGGCTAAAATTACCAAGAAAATGTTGGAAGACACACTGATGTGCATTGTAAACAAAAGAAATGATCTTTCACTAGTTTCTGCCTCTTAAAAGGAAGTTTTCCTTCTGTCGCCAAGTGCCTGGCTCATTGTGGGGATTGTTATTATTAAGAGTACGGCCTAGACCTGTTCTATTTGAAAAGTGCTTTGAGATAACTTCTGTTGTGATTTAGCGCTATATAAATAAAAATTGACTTGACTTGACCACTTTGTGATGCGTGTGTGCACAAAGTAACTATACCTGAACAATATATAGTAATGCAATTTAGTACAAAAGCAGGAGAAAAGCACTACACCACAGCTTCATATATGTCTCCTCTGTATCCTTAATCTTTCATATCTGCACCATGAGAAGCCCTCCTCTCATTATCAGTGATGATTCATTGAACAAATTGACTCATGCATTATAATTAAGCAGCTTTTTAATGTTTCTTGACACAGTTATCCTCAAATGTTGTATCCGCACAGATAAATTCAGTTCTCACAAATATACATATGCAATAAATATACTGTTACGGATTAATGTAGAATATTAATTACAGTGAGAAGTGTACTTGACACTGGCGGTTTCTGGTGGCTCAGTGGCATGTTTCTTCGCAGATATGTGGTACGGGTGGTTAGAGACTGAAGAAATATGTCCAGTGTGGTCACATATCTGACCAGTAAATGGAGCGAAATTAAGGATAAATTCATGATGGTTTCATGAGGGCTGGGCAAGCCTGTGTGTGTGAGTGTGTGTGTCTGTACTGTCTAAACTGACCTGGATTAATAGTGATTGCACATAATTTCTTGGTGACTTGCTGCTGCTTTGACCTGGTAGGAATATCAGATGAGCGTCTTCTTTACGACATCAGGTCAATTCGGTGTGAAATTGTTCACATAAATTACAGAAAATATATGTGATTATGGGAAAAGAGGCTGGGGAAATGAGACTGCATGATTTATATACACAATATCAACATCGGTTGTCCACTAAACTGGAAAAAATGGTGACCATCATCAAGACCAGAATGAGCTTATAATTTCACATGAACACACGCACACGCACACTGGAAGTCAAAGAAACAGTGGAAACACAAGGTACGTTATTTCAAAATAAAACAAGAAATAAAAAAGTCCAAACAAAGAGTCCTTTGAGGGCAGATCATGACACACACACACACACACACACACACACACACACACACACAACCTCCCACTGCAGCCCAACACACACGTACTCAGACAACATGCTCTATTGTCTCTGATGTTTTTTCTGATTCATGTTCTTTGCTGCTTATGCACTTGTTGTCAGTGAGGAGTACTACACAGAGCTGCGAGATGTGACCAGGGTGGAGGCGAAGTGCTGAGAGAGCGCTGACATTTAGCTGTAGTATTGTTACCAGCAGCGAGCCAATTAGCACAGAGTCAACAAACCCTTTAGTAGGTGTATGGCTGCCACTTCACACACCAGTGTGCTTTTATAATGCTGACATTTAACCATCGCAAGCTCAATAGCTTGGATCAGCAGGGCTGGTGGTTGGGGAAGGGTCACTGTTGATAGTAAAGATTGTAAAAAGGAGGCAGAAGGTGCTTGTGACATTTCTGAATATGTATTCTAACCGTATCAAAGTAAGTTGCACTGGCGAACTTCAAACCTGAACTCACCAGAAGACGTGCCAGTAGAAGTCAGGACCCAATCATGTGATTTCTCAGAGGTTTGATGGAAGTGAACCACCTCACAACCCAAAACACACTAACACCCTACACTCCTTCACCCCCCTCCTTGACCGGGGCTACGACTGAATTTCAGCCCAATCATCATTACTCTGTGACAGGTCTAATCTTGTTACCATGGCAGCGGGGATCTCTAGTGATGGATTACAGAGGGTCAGGGGCAGCTCTCCAGGATTGAGAAACAACAAAAAGAAAGCAGTGACTGTAACATTTGAACTCGGGGTAATAGGATTGGCCCAGAAGTTTGAGGCACGGGGTGTGAGAAAGCGAGCCAGGGTCACACACAACCCCGGTGGTCAGCGGATCTCCGGGAGGAGCTGACGGGATTTGCAGAGGACACAATGGTCGCACTAATGTTAGGGCCAGAGTTACTAATGCCAAGATTTGAGGTCATTTAAAGTACTGTGCGAAAATGATCTATGATCTATGAAATTTTCATCAAATATTGAACGGTCTTTAAATTTCATTATCAATATTTGATAGTTAATAGTAAATAGTGGCAACACTGTTTCTAAACTACTGACTTATTTTTGGCTTTTCATTGTTGTACGTCTTGCTCCTTTTTTGTATTTTGTCATTTTGCTTTTATTTGTTGGAGCAAAGGAAAGTCACCCCTGTCAAAGAGACGGAGAGCTGCTGGAGCAGAAGACTAAGGAAACCAGCAAAGAAGCTGCTTAAAATGGCTGAAAATTATCAACCAATAATCAAAATTGTTGCTGATTAATTTCTTCTTGATCGACTTATAAATCAATCAGCTAATTGTTGCAGCACCAATAGACAAATTGTTGAAAAAACTCTTTAGTGAGCAGTTAATCAAGATTTCTGACTCATTCACTGACATTTTTATTTGTCATCATTCACAAATGTAGAGCTGCAGAAGGGTCAGTTTAGTTTCTACCTTCCATAGGTATTTTTCAAAGACGCTGCTGAACAGGCTCTGCAGCACTGCCACTCTGTTGTCGGTTGGTAACCACAGCAGCGACCCCATGACCCCGAGGCTGAGTTCCGTCTTTGATGGTGATCCTTCAGTTGGTATGGGACAGATATGCAGTGTGTATACGGGTGGTGAGTTCTGTGCTGAGGACCTCAAGTCCGCCTTGCTATCTGTCTGCTAACGTTATCTTTGCTGTTCTTACAGTCAAACACTGGTACCCAGGTCACATCACATGGAGGGGCTGCACTGTGTTACTCCTCAGTCCAGTGTCAGTGCTGCTATCCCTCCCTGTCAAACTAAATCTTTGTGTCTGTCTCTGCGTGTCTTTGTGTAAAGTAGTGTAGTCTCTTTATGTTATGTGTAATTTTAAGACAGAGTCCAGAGCCATGTGAAAAAGACTTACATCACTTTCCAGTGAAGTGCTGCAAAAACCACCTTGCACATGAAGATACCACACTTGCAGTGACTTTGCCAGTTTCCACAAACACTTTCTGAGCTGTAGCTATAAACACAAATGAAGCATGTTGGCTAATACTGAGCATCTGCTGTTTTTTTTTTTATTTTTTTGTTTGTTTTTTTGTTTTGTTTTTTAATCCTTGTACATTGAGAAATATCACTATGCATGACAGTGGGCAAAAGAGCACGGCTAACGTAGGATGTATTTCCTTGTAGGACAAAGGGCACCACTCCTCATGTACTGCTGCAGTGAACAGTAAACACGTAGCCATGTTTTTGCAAAATTAATTGCACAACTATATCAGTCTGTAAAAACCGTTGACCCTTGTTCGCTGACTCAGTACAGCACAGGAAGCATGTTTTCAACGCCTGGACTTAGCCTTCTGTTTGCCTAAATTTTGGGTCATAAATATCTCATCCTTGTACAGTGTAGTGGTATTTTCTTTTTTCCCTCTGACACATATCTCCCTGTGGGCAAACAAAAACATGGGTCGGCATAAAGAGCATTCATAACGTTTACACATTCTGTCCAAATACCAAGTCCCTCCCTCATGTGAGTAGACTGGACGCTCAAACATAACTCAGTGCCTCCCACACAAGATTACAGATGTCAGCATTTGCATTCAAGATTTCAGTATCACACTCAACTGATTATGTGGCACTAATTGACTGAATAACATGTACATTATTTTCAAAATGTACCCATGTCTTCATCAAACCCTCTCCTACGTTTGCACTACATTTTTGCCCTTTTCCTTTCATCCACCCATTTTCGTATCCTCACCCTAACCTCCCCCCTCTCTTTACTCTAGTCCCTCTGTCATCTCCTCTTCTTCCTCTCTTTAGTGTAGCTGAAGCACAGCCAGGACCAGAGTGGACCACTTGTGGGCCTCTCAGCCACACCCGCCCCCCCCCCCCCCCTTTAACTCATTACAGCCAATTAGATGACAAGCCAGGGAAGGCAATGGCGGATGAGAGCATAGAGATAATACTCTTCTGAATTATTCATCCTTGTACTGAAATTCACCCTACCTCCACCCTGCTCCTGCTCCCTCACTCAACTGATCTACCTCTTGTTGCTATTCTCTCTCAGAACTGTCCCTTCAGTCTCTCATTGGACTCTCTCTTACACTTCGCCCACAGTAAAGGCCCAGGCTTCTTGTAACAAACTAGTTTGTACAAAGTGATTATAGCTTTTCTAAATGGCCATACTTGAGGGGAGGGCAAAACCCTGCCATCATAGAGAGGGGCACACTTGGCCAATCATTGTGAGAAGTGGGCATGCTTGTTGGATTGTCAGCCTCAGAAATTTAAAAAATTTGTTAGACACCGCCCAACTAATTCTTTACATTGGAGAGGCGTTGGTAGGTTTGATACCCTGTTTGACAATCCAGGAAGCACAGCAGTTGAAGCACAGAGACAGCTTTAGCTGTCGTATTCTCAGGGTTAGATTGTGATTGCACAGTGGTATGAATTCCTGACTACTGCCCTCAGTTTTATTGGCCTGCTCTGAAGTGCACTATGCAGGACACTGCTCAGACGTCACGGGACACCATAAGGTCTGGCAGCCAGGGGCCAAAATGATTGATTAAGCGCTGATAAGTAGCAAAGGCTAAGAGAGAGAGAGCACTAAGGAAAGACAGAGGAAGAAGGACAGAGAATAGATATAGTACAGTAATAGATGTATAGATAGAAATAGAAGTGGGGGGGGGGGGGGGGGTATCAACGAACACAAGGAGTGAGTATCAGACAGACAAGGAGATAGATAGTGAGAAAAAATAGTGGACAAGAGACAGAAAGAGGTGGCTGAATAATGGATTGGACAGACGAGGGGACAGTGAGACGAAGAGAGCCAGAATGGAAAAGAGGGAGAGATGAGGTATCGTCTGTGAGGTCTCATCACACACTTGCTGACATTGCTTTAATCTTGGGGCCAAGAGAAGACCAGAGGGCCCACCGTCACACGCACATACACTGTTGCACAGTGAAAATGGTGAGCGGCATGTACGGACAGATTTACTGCGTGTTTGCGTGTGTACGGAGCAGCATTGGCAGCTGTTTTTTGCAAACGGAGTAAAAAAAACATAAAAGTCAGGCAGGACTCCTGCATGACATCATAACATAGAAAAATGAGGACAGTTTGATGTGACAGGTTTATGTTTATGTTTGTGTTTCGCACTTAACCATAACATAATCCATTACTTTGTAATACATTTCTGTACTTTCTACACCAAAACATGTTTTGACATCAACTGAAACGTTTTCACCATCAATAACCCTTCATTATGTTCAATCGCCGCTGTAAAAGGAGTGAATTAGTGTGATGTGAGGCCAGAGCAGCAACAGATGTAGCGGACTTGGAAGACAGAGGCAGGATGACTTGGGACAAAGTCTGTCTCCCTCCTGCTCTCCTTATAGTGACTGTTGACAAGGAACCTCTTCATGTAGTGAGCAGCCATGATAGAGAGAGAACAAACAAACGGATGCAGCTGACAGAAAGAGAAAGCACAAAGTTCTTATAGAAATAGAGACGAGAGCAACGAGGCAGATGACACCAACAGGAACTGAAAAAGTAACTGTCACACAGGAGTAGAGGAAATGACACTGTGATCAAGTGGAGCAGTTATGCAAATAGGACATTTTCGAGGAGGAGGGGGCAGAATGCAGGAAAAACACAATCTCACAAGAGTAGCAGGCAGCCTGCGTAATTA
The DNA here is from genome assembly GCF_046630095.1 of Trachinotus anak. Classification (NCBI taxonomy): domain Eukaryota; kingdom Metazoa; phylum Chordata; class Actinopteri; order Carangiformes; family Carangidae; genus Trachinotus; species Trachinotus anak. The sequence goes on along the minus strand of NW_027273867.1, from coordinate 13,344,400 downwards.
TGGCTCCATCGTTAACATTTGATTATTGTTTATGCTCTGCCCACAGTGCCATTGGCCAGGCATTAACACATACACACACACACACACTCACACAAACACATAGATACACACACACATGCGTGCTATCTCCATAAACCTGCACATGCATGAATGCACACACATTTTGCAAATGTACACACGCCAATCAAGACCTTTTCTGACAGCATGCACACTCAGCCACATGAGCAATGGCTCTCACACACACACACACACACACACATGCACATAGTATATACACACATTGCAAAGCGCTCTCTGCAGGCAAGGCAGACCTTATAAATACTGTCCTACATTGTGATTTTGTTTGAGCTCGGTCTCCATGGTGCTGCTTCCTCACATGTTTATAGTGACGGCCGTTATAAATTAAAATGATCTTAACAACACTTAAGCTAGGCTGTGCATGCGGGCGCAGCCAGGCAGGGACAACAGGAGAAAGACACAGAGACCTATCCTGGGCTATCCCAGGATATGGAGAGACAAGAGACAGAGACCGAGCAGAGAGGAAGATAACTAGGAGAGAAAGATCAAGGTTTGCTCCAAATGGCGAATAAGATGTTAAGCAGCTCTCGACAAAGGTATATTGAAAAACCTGAGTATGTTTTAGTGATGGTGGTTTGTGTGTGTGCATCTACAGCTATGGATACACATCAGGTATCCCTGCACAGTCATGCAGCCTCCTCATCCTGAAAACTATATCCACAGTGCTCACGTGCCTGATGGGGTTCAAGTTACAAACACGTGGACAGAATAAAATCTAATACCAGAAAAATAACCAGCCAGAGACAAAGTGTGATGTACAGAAACTACTGGAGCTGGAACTGGACGCAGCACTGAGACTGTTCCACCTCCGCAGGGATATGCACCACAGATGTTCTGTCTTTACTCGCAACTAATTTTCATAAAATATCTTTCAAGCTTAAGTCATAACAAGTTACATATACAGTTTAAATATGCATGTCTACTTTCACATTTTCACATTTAAAAACATTGATGAGTTACAATTTAGCTCCTTGCAAAGAACCAATAAATACCCAACAACAAGGGATGTACAATATGACAATATATACTATGAGGTAATATATATTTGTCATTTAACATTATTATATAAGGTGATTGTGAACAATATCATATATCACAATCAAGTATTTTATCCACACAACCTTCAACTGAACAATTTGAGTTACTTAACATCTCACTTCAAGCTTCTCATAGGTCTCTGGAGCCTTTTTAAAAAAAACAAAAACTCATTTCCTGTTACATTTAGATTTCAACTTGAGTTGTGCACCACAAGCTAAACCTTTCACCTCCCGTATTCGTCACTTGTCAAGTAGACCAGTGAATGAGATTAGAACAATTGGCTTTCCCTCATTTGTATAAACTAACATGTTAATTCCTTATCAGCGGTTAGCTACAGCGTTAGGTTTCCACATTACTCAGTATCTGCTGATCATCGGCATGTGCAGTTGCAGCCACCCATTAGGGTCAGGCCTTAAGTGTGCTGCTGAGAGATAATGGCTAAGCTAAAGCTATTGATTTACTTTCTGCCTGCCTTATGGTCTTCACAGACGCTGGCAACCCGCAGACACTGCTTCCTAAGCAATCTGCAACACTCTCACTCTCGATGAACACCTTGATGAACACACAGCACCCTCTCTGCCCCGTCCATTGAAGCCCTGATACTTTCTGTCATTGAACAGACAAGCGAAAGGTGGACTATTGAGGCTAAGTAAGCACCTGATTGTGGACAATGGAGAAAAAGTTTGTGTGAAAACTCACATGCTGGGCTGCCAGGCATGGTTACTGTACAGAGGGTGTCTGTACCAAAGCTGAGGGCAATTCTCTGACTTTGTATACAAACAGGATTTAGTAGTGGCTGTTCAATGACGCAGCAACTGTGCAACATTTACAGAGGGTGACAGTACAGGGCAGCTTTCCCATGGCTTGTGACACAATGCGTTTCCTGTGAAAAGACAAGTCAGACTTTACTGGCAGGGCTGTCTATTGTCGCCAACGTCCTAATTGTCCTGTTTGACCTATCTGCTGGCCTGCAGGTTTTGACAGTCCATTGTAACATTGATTTAAAACAGGAGAGTGTGAGAACCAATGCAGTGGCAGCGCGGTAAAGGGTTCCAAGAGAAAGTTACTAGAACAGCCAAGACGAAAGGTGTTGGGAGAAATTTTGCAGTGAAACAGAGGGAAGCTAATGTTGTTCAATCAACACAAATCAGGATTGAACAAGTGCAGTGAAATCATGTCTGAAGATGTGTGTCTTTTTTCCTCTTCGTTTTTTAATCAAAATTGATGCCTTTTGGTCAGAAGTTCCTTTAAAGACCTCATAGGTCATCTGTGTGAGCAGCTTATTACGACCCATAGTTGCGTTTTATTGTTAGGTGACCTCCATGCGCCGCAGGAATTATGACGGGAGCAAAGGCAATGTCACGTGATGCTGTATAAAGGTTGTTGAGCTGGATGGATGGGTCGACACAGGACTTGGACACGGGAGACTGCTGTTTGTTTCCCTGTTTGAAACTGGTAGTGGTTGTTTCTTTTAAAACATGGCAACCTAGCTGTGTTTATTACTGTAACCATGACAACGAAGGTCCTCTAACATTAGGGAAGTACTTATTTTTATCCAAACCATGATCTCTTCCTAAACAGAACCTAAACCTGACCAAACTTTGATCATTCCATAAGCTTAACCACGTGTTTATTATTGCAACCATGACGATGAAGGTGCTGTTTCAGGAGATGCTCCGGGGTAGGGACATACGACCTATATGCTTATTCAGGTTGTGGGACAAGTCTTTTCTCTATATTAACATTGTCAGGTGGACTGTTTTTTCAACCTAGTGACTAGTACAAGGTTTTTTTTTAAAAAAAAAAGGTATGGTGGGTGGATCATTTATTGTTTAGTTTTTTGTTTTAAACTGGCTGGACAGCTGATTACACATTTTAACATGAATAATATTAAAACAAATTTTTCCATGTGTATGTATTTTTGGACAAATCAGGTTTCAACCCTTTTATGAATTTATGAATTAGAACCACATGCTTAGAAATCTGGCTCTGACATTTTGTTTCGTTGAGCTTGTTTGCATTAGCTGTCAATTTGTATCTTCAAACTGAAGTTACCCCTCCCTGTATATACAGAAAGGTGTCAGCAGCTAAGAGGAACATGTAGTTTGGACAATGTAGTCTGCTGAGAGCACAGGGGATACACTGGCAAAAATCCCAGAAAATTAATAAAGTTCCTTCCCTACAGCATTTTGTTTACGTGAATGACTGCTAAAAGAAAATGACACAAAAATCTGTCAGAATTTTGCAGCTCCTGTGTTATGTCTACTTGAGCAGCGGTGCAGTGGTGGTATGTCTACTTGAGCAGACATACCACCACTGCAGAAATTGCAGATGCTATATATTGCAGAGATGTAATAATAAGATATAAAGTAGAAGGGAGCTGGGAGGCTGCCTCTGGATTTTCCTGGCTGTGAAAGCAGATCTGGAGTGTATAGAGGGTCTTGACTAGACAAAATAAACTCTTGGCATTTCCCTTAGACCCTCCCGGCCAAATGCCACAGTATTTCTGGACCGCTTCAGCGACAATATCATTACATAAACACAGATAACTGCAGCTTAAGGGGTGTCAACACCCCTAATGATCACCTATCTGAATTGTCTGTCGCTCATGGTCTCTGCTGTGTGCTGTGTGCTGTGCGTGTGTGTGTGTGTGTGGTTTTTTTTTGTTTTTTTTTTGCATGTATACTGCATTTCACCTTGAGCCTTTTTGAGTGTTCTGCACTTGCCAGTAACTAAACAACAGTAGTTTGCTGTCCCCTGATGATAATGGTGTTTGTGTGGATATGTGTGTGTGCCGGTGTGTGTGCATGTCCTGTTCCTGGGTGAAAGTGAGCACAGAGAGCAGGGCTGGATATTGGGGGGGAAACCTGATTCCTGGTCAGCCATCACAGGACAGACAGTCCCCTCCCCAGGGAGACACATTTTGCCCCGAAAGGAGAAATTAATACAGCAACTAACCTCGACTCTCCCCTCTCTACAACACACTGTTATTCTCCTCTTCATACCTTTCCCTCCATGCACACACAAATCACTTGTCCTGTTAAAAGTTCTTGCTGCCTTTGAAGGACGATAAATCCTTCAAAGGACAACACCTCCAAAACAGGGACATTTTAGTCGACTGTCTCTGTGCATACTCTGGGTTTCTGACATATCCTCCCGTTGTTTTTCCCTCCCTTTTTGCTTGGAAGAGACCTTTCAGTCCAAGTCAAGAAGCATCTGCCTTGCCGAAGTGTCCTTGAGCAAGACACTAGATCCCTACCAGATATGGCTGCTGGCTGCTGTTGTAGTAGAGGACAAGCGAAAGGATAATTTTCCAACAGGAATCGATAGAGTACCAAATTATCATTGTCATTCATCCTTAGCAACCGAAATTATTCTCCCTCGTACTCCTTCCTCTGTTTGTCCTCTGCGTCACACTTTGGTGTTAGGAAGTAGCAAGAGACTCTATGGAAAAATAAAGCTGGAACGCGCCAGGCAAGGAGATTAAAGCAGTTGCTGCAGTATATGAAGACCACCGAAGGAGACATCAGGACACATGACATGAGACCTTAAGACAGACTGTGGCAAACACAGGCCAGGTGTAAAAGTGGCACAGGGAACACCTCAAGATTTTTAAAAGGTGAAAAAACAACATCAGGAGAACATAGAGGCATGTGCTGCTAGTGCAGTTAGTGTAATTTAGTAAGTAAATGAAACATTTCCCCAGATGCCTGAGTGCTGGACATATTTTCATTAGGGAATAATAAATAGAAAAAACTTTATATTTTTTGATATTATTCCTTCACCAAAGTCTATTTTTTAAAATAAAACTGAACAGCAATAAAGCTTGTAGCATTTCTTTAAGCAAAAACATAAGGATCATTGATATTACACTTAATGCTTTTGCTCCTAGAAAGGCCTTTAAAATATTGTATAATACTGTATCTGATGAACAATGAACTGTTGCCCTCTCAGGAAGCACAGATGCATCTGGTCAAGACATCTTGACTCAAAAGTGACCTTGTGTCTGTCAAAACCGTGTCTTTAAAATCTCAAGAACACCGCACCAATCCAGTTACTCTGGCCTTAATCTCATTAGCAGCTCGACTGGATGTTGGTTCCTCCTCCAGTCAAATCAAAGGAAATGCCAAAGATGCTCCATCAAAAGAGCATTACTGGGGCTGCACTGTTGGTGAGCCTGTACAGTAGACTCTGAACACCGAAGATCCTGAGTAAATATCCAACGACTGTGTAAAATAAGTTCTTCCAGTTTAAGGTACTCACAACTCCTAAACATTAGGTGGCTTGAGTTTATTCACTCTCCAATATAATGCATAATTTATTAACCAAAGTCTCAAATTTAAAGAGGATTATTTTTTCCTCATCAATTAAATATTAATTCTGTCAAGGATGTGTTAGAAAACAGTGAAAAATGTCAGTATAATTTCTCAGAGATGGGCCAAAGACATTCAGTTTTCTCTAATTCATTACAAAGAGTCATCACATTTGTGACACTGAACTAATCAATTAATCAACCAATCATTTCAGACTTACTAACTTGTACTTATTTGTTTATGTTGCACACTTTCATTCATTTCTTTTTTAAGAAACCAGCCAATCAGGACTGAATGAAAGAGAGGGGGAAGAGCTAGAGAGGCACAGGGGGAGGGGAAGTCTATTAGACAGGTTGGTACAGCAAATGAGATGTTATTCCCACTGAGGAGGAAGAGAAGGAGAGAATGATGAAGAAGAGGGAGAGTGAAGGAAGAGCGAAGGCATTTGGGCCGTACAAGATTCTTAATGGAGCAGAATTTACACAACCTGCTGAGGTGAACAGATAAAAAAAAAAAAACAGCAGCGGTAAATGAACAACAAGCAGCCAATCTGCAGCCCTGAGCAGGTTTAAACCCCACACATAGTGCCAAGTAGCTTTCTCCCATCACCATTTTATGGTGCCAGGTCCCCCCTCCACTCGACCCTTATTTCTCTGTTACTTAGTCATCAATAAAAACACATTCATGTGCTGACTAAAAACTCAAACAAAACAAAAAGCTATTTTCTGACGTTGCTCTGACCATTAATAATAAAAAAGGCCCAACACTAAACACATCAGTGGTTTTTGGGGGATGCTGGGGGGGAGCGATGTTAGTGGATTTTATGTTGCGTGGTTGAAAACCTTGAAAAGCAGACCACACTGTTTCCACGACCCAAGCAGATTAGCTTGCTTAAAGTGGAGAGGGAGGGAAAACTGCAAGAACAGACAGATAGAGGGAACACATTCAATCAACAAGCTGTCTGAGCTAAATGAGTTTAATAATGTCAGAGAGGCAATTCAACTTTAATGAAAAGCTTGCAAGATGAATTCTGTGTACAGCTCAAAAGACGTGTGAACAATTAACAATTACCATATAGACATTTCAAAGCCCGTTTGAGCAAACTATCTGTGGAGAGGTTGTGGAGAGCAGTAGCCCGCGAGTCCTGTTGTGGGTATCTCCCTCCACATCTATAAATAAGGTGGCTTTAGGCTCAAGCTTTCATAAACAGACACCGTCACTGGTGCTTGTGCCATAAAAGGTTAAGGTGAAGAGATACCCACACACATGAAGACTGAGGGGTTTATCTGAAAGATTCATCTGGCATGAGACATGTACTTTGGAAATTTGTTAAGCTATTGTTTCAGATCAAAGGGAGAGAGAGTGAGAGAGAAGCGAGTGTCCAGGGCAGTTAATTTCCTTAAAAGCATAAACAATGCATTATTAAAAGTTGCAACAGATTTGCAAGCACTTAAGTGTTCTCTCATGCATTCAGTTATCGCAGAGTGAGGTGTGTTGGTTTAAGATTATATCCAAATGGTAGTTTGCAAGAAAGACATCTTAAATGAAGTGATTTAGTGATTTAAAATAGAAGCAGCATAGTCGAAGATATCCTTTAGTTTTTAGTTTTCAGTTTCTATTATGGGTATGGCCAAAAAAATTAGATCCAACACTTCCTATAATGCAACTAGATATCATCTTTTTCTCAGCTCCTCCCTCCCTGGTAAACTTCACACTTTCAGCCTGTAACACAGGCTTTCTGGAGACTATCCTCTGAAGAAAAACAACAGCATCAGTTGTCTCAGCCTGGAAGTGCCCGGAAATGAAAAGTGTTTACGTACAAGTGACGAATCACTCAAGTGTCTACAATAATTATGAATGGAACAAAGAAGGAAGTCAGGTGGTGTTATCACAGAAAGACAAAGTCTGTGAAGGGCTGCAGGATGGGCCAACAAAAAATCTGACTTTTACATGGTAGGCCACTGTTTGTTTCCCATTTCAAATCAACAGTCAACTTTAGTTTCTTTTAACCATGACTGTCTACCTTTGGTCCTTTTTAATCTAAACCTACCCAAACTGTAAGCATAGTGCTGTCACAGCATAAAGACGACTTAACTCGATTTAACTTGAGCAGAGATAATGATACATGATACGTGATATTCACAAGAACAAATTTGCTAAATTCTCAATTAGCCTGTCGCCTGCCAGGGGTGTTAGCACAGAGCTCCTCATAAAACAACTACTTTTCAAGACATTTCTCTCTAACCTACTCATACAGATGATACTACTCAGGCTCAAGTCTAAAAACTCCACATTACTCCCATGTATAATTATGCCCTACATCTCTGCTCCATCTCTGTAAGACATCAATAATACACGACCGGTATATTTTCACCCTCTTTAGAACCAATCAATCACTCTGGCTGGTCAGTGCTTGGTCTTGACTCTTTTTCCTGTAAATCCACATGCACTATTACTGTATATTCAGGCTGGGGTCCAGAGGAATGCTGCACCAACCCACAGACTAACATAGAGTATGGAAGCCAAAGCCAACATCAAGACATGGCATGGGTTCTTGGATTTCCACTGTGCCAGTGTTAGTTGTCAATGTGTAGTATGGCTTGATCAGAGGCTGGTGGCCTAGACTGGAGTTCCATGGCCCCAGAGGACTTCCTGCTCGGATGAATTACTATGGGCACAACAGGCGGCCTCATGTGATAGTCTATATGTGGCACTGCCTATGACAAGAAGGAGTGAGGGGTCAAAGGTGAGGGGAAACACTGGAACCAATACTTCTGAATGTTGTTGGGAATCTGCCAAGCTCAGAGGGCAAGTTTACACACAGATACTGTACATGCATGAACACACACACACACACACACACAACAGAAATAATAGGGCTAGTAGTAGAGCTGAAATAATGAGTCAATTAATCACATAGACAATTGACAGACAATTTGATAATCTATTATTCATTTGAGTCCATTTTAAAGCAGCATACCAATCATTCTCTGATTCTTTTCCTCTGTTTTATATATGTTTTATTTTATTGTAATTGTAGATATTTCTTATATAATTGTATAAACCAAACTTTTGTTTTAAACTGTTGGTCAGACAAAACATTGACAAATATCACCCTGTCCTCTGGCAAATAGTGATGCTCACACCTTTTACAAAGTAAACATTTAATCAAAAAAATAATCCAAAACATTAATGAGTCATAAAAATATGCATCACTTGCAGCCCTAACCGATAAGCTTTTCAAAAACACACACAGATACTGTTTACACACACTGTTGCCACATGCTCAGTTGTACAATACAGTGAGGTACTGCATGTGTCTGAACTATGCAGATTCTTAGAAACACATTTTTTTCAGACTGCCTTGCTGTGTCACTGGTGTTAGTACAATCATTAATGGACTTTAAGAGCTCGGGCAAGTAGACCAACCCCCTGCTGACTGTACATCTACTGCAGGTGAAAAAAAGAGAAGGCATTCAAAGGCGACAAAGACGTCGTGAGCTTTTACTGTGAGTGAGTGAAGGGACCGTAACAAGACATGAGGCACTTAACATTTCAAATGGTCCATGCATCATTTGAACCAGAGGCTCAGCGAGTGCAAGAACCTGCCCTGTGTCCAAGCAACTGATCAGGTTGGTGAGCAAAGGAATTTCTTGAAGTTACAGTGTTTCCAGGAACACAGTTGTCTCTTTTAATAAGTTTCTGTGTTCTTACCCCACCCTATTTTATGTGGAAAACAAGGTTTTTAGTTGAGTCTGTTCAGAGAGGAGAGGATTGGAGAGGAGAGGAGAGGAGAGGAGAGGAGAGGAGAGGAGAGGAGAGGAGAGGAGAGGAGAGTGCCAATTCTGAATTACCATACAGCTGTTACACTTGCAGGAGAGGGCGTCTGAAGGAGTGCTTTATGCAGAGGAGACAGTTGACATACAGATGTGAAACCGTTTACAATAACGTAAGCTGAACCGCTTAGAAGACAGGATGTTAAAATTACCCAAGACCTTTATCTAGCAGAGAAATCTGTCTCGGTGAGGGTGCATCTCACTCGCAGCTGTGACAGCAATGAGGAGGGTTGAGGAGTGTGGCAGGACTTAAGTGAGTGTCTGTGGAGAGATATTACAGAGGAGAGCTTCCTCGCCCCTTCTTCAATATACACTTCAACACACACCTGCAGAGAGAGGCTCTCCAGAAGCAACGCATCTGTTCCAGCATCCCCCCGTTACAAGGCGGGGCTAATTAAAGGATCTAGGGAAGTAGTTAGCGCAGCGCCCTACACAGCAGTGTATGGCTCAATTTAATTACGATAGATCAACACCGCCTTAATTGAGCCTCATCTTACAATGAATTTGCCTCATGCATGGTTCAGCTCTCAGCATGCTGAGCACCTCACATGTAATTAATGAGAACAAATGCACAGCTCAGAGTGAGCTGCCCTCAGCTAAACACTGCACTTTGCAGAGTGCAAAGTGCAGGAGACTTTCAAAATTGGTACATTTTGTAATCCGTTAAGAAGGCGACATTAAACAGGCCATTACAGAGGCAGCTCATTTCCAGAGTCAGTCCACCTCCGTCTTTGAGGCTGTGGCATCTGAAACACGATCTGGGCACCTCTGAGCGCCTGCCCTGCCTCTCTGTCAGAGAAATAACAACAATGGCAGAGCTGCCATCCACTCCGACACCCAGTAATGTCAAGGAGAATGTCACCGGCAACCACCTGGAAAAGGCCATTGCTCTTAATGAAGAACACCTCGCGTGGAGGCAGAACATGTTGTTTTGTGTGTGCTGCATTCCCACGAGACTGTTTGCAGAAAGAAACAGAGAGTAAGAAGTGAAAGAGGTGGAGGTTAGTGTTTGCACTCACTGACGGGCCAGTGGTGTATGAAGAGAACACACATGAGAGTCGTGGCCCTACAGTGGGATTTCCCTTGGTTATAAACACATGATGGCATTGGCAGGGGGACAGCTGTACTTGTCTAAACAACGACACAGAAAGCATGGCCCGCTCCAAGGAGCCTCCACACATAATGCTCTGTCCACTATGTGCCAGACACAGACACTGCTGGAAGACAGCTGCTGGTGCACAGCTGTCTTGGGCTTCACTTAAAAAGAGACTGAAACATACTTAGGCGAGGGTAAACATGCACTGAGTGAACTTTGACTTTTAGCGGGACCTAACACCAGGGTTTTTTGTTTTTGGTTTTTTTTTTCACCCAATTTGTTTCTGTTTTGTTATATAAAAAGTTTAAATGAAACTCATTAAACAAATTCAACCAAATGACAGTTCAATGCAGTTTGGTTTTATGTCCTGATTAAATGAGCACTGCATGTTTCACATATTAGTCCTGGGCTGTTGGTCCGTCAGAGGGAAGCACAGCTACCAGTGAGCTCATCCTTTTCCAGTGTTTACATGTTGTATACATTATAGAGCATATGGCACAGAGGTACTTTAAAGCCCTGACAGAATACTCTCTGCAATGGGGGGGTTGCTGTAGTTTGAGATCTATGTTCGGTGTGTGTGTTTAATAGGTGAAGTTTTATCTCATCGGGTTAACAAGCTCTCATGTGCCGGGTTCAGAGTGGGTTACCAAGTCTTTTTTTTAACTTTTTTATTTTACTTCAACTGTCAAAATGTTGCAGCAAACAAGTCCCCTCAGCATAAGGTTCAAAGTTTTTTTTTAACTACACATACAACCAAAAAAAAAACCTTGGTTTTATTTCTTACTTCCTGTCATTGCAAACCTATCGAGCAGGCCTATGTTATTCACACTTCTGTGTTATTCAAACTCAGTAGTCCACGATGTCAACTTAAAGAAAACAGAAACGTACTGCAAAGTGATTCAATGAAAACATGACTATCAGCAGGTTTCAAGAGGACTTTGAATGGATTTGGATAAATGAAATTTAGTAGCCTATCCAAGGTCCCCCTGATGATTTAATCAGACAGAGACAAGGGGAAATTGAACACTGGACCCCGTGTTGAGATGATGTATGGCATATGACCGCGCTGATTGCAGCATAAGCAACTCCGCTCAGTTAATTGGAAAATTCATCAATTGACTGCTGGCGCACACTGATAAAAACACATGATTGGGAAAACGTGTCTCATCCTGTAGCATGTGGCTTCATTCACTAACTTTAATGACACTGTAAAAAGTTATGTTTACAAGTTAGGACAACTGAAGAAAGGACACGTGGATGTGGTTTGATTTGGTCACATTTAAAAAAAAAAAATAATAATTATAAGAATGATGGTAAACTTACATGAATGCATGGTAGATGAATGCCCATCCTCTTGGTCTCTCCAGCACGTTGTACAGGCAGTTTTGCAACTTTCTGTAGCGCTTGCTTGAGGCAGATGAGTTGGCCCGGGGTCCAGGGGGCCCGGGCAGCGGGGTGCCCAGCAGACCTGTGCGGTGAGACGGGTGTCCGCGCTCCGGGGTGGACGGCTCGCTTCTCTCCGTGTGGACAGCGGTGAGAGCCACGAACTCTACCCGCCTGTCGTCGTTCGGTGCCGGGGGCGCCAGCATTCTGATGCCGCCGTTGTTTGACGGACTTCCTAGCATCTTCGGGCTGACACGATTAAACTACATATGATTCACTGGATCATCCACAGGAGCGCAGAGCAAAGTTTAGACCAACTCATAGTCCGGTTTGTCTTTGCTTTAAAGCGGACTAAAAGTAGTCTACCGATCAAAACGCAAAAGTAAATATCATCCCTGCCACTGGTCTGTTCCGATGTGAAAGTTATCTGTGAATCAAGTCACGGTCGCGAAAGAAAAGATGCACAATACCTGGACAAGTGTGTGGCGCTGAAACGTCAGCGATCATTGTCAGGAGTCAGATGAGAGACGTAAACAGCGGGGTGCAGAGAAGTAACGACAAGCGCTCCAACTCCAGGAAAAAAAAAAACAAAAAACATGCAAGTGAGCCGCTAAGGAGCTGCAATCACTCTGCAGAAATGACAGCACGACCTGGCCTCGACCAAGCAGACCACCGATTCCTACAAATAAACTGACATGCAATCACAAACCACGGAGCAAGCAGGCGCAGTGGTCATGCAGAGGTCCTAAGTTATCTAAGCCAGCTTCATTAACAAGCTCTTCATTAAGTGAACTCGGAGCTGTCTCTGTGGTTTTAATTGGCAGACTGAGCCTCCCCACAGCTGCTAACATCAGCTTGCCCTCGCCTCCTTGTGTGCGTCTCTCTGGTCCAGCGCTCCTCCGCTCCGGCAGGCGGGGTGCAGCGCGCAGAGGTGAAGACCATCAGTGTGATGTCAAGAAACGCAGGCGACCAACTCCAAAAGTCTATAGAAAGGCCAGATAAACAATCGCCGACGCCTGCATCTTGTTTACAAACGCTTGCAAAGATGGAAAAGCTCCTTCCTTCCCCGGGGAGTTGACGTGCAGGAGCAGAAGCGCCTGGCGAGAGGCGAGGACTCCGGGATGCACGCAGTGACTGGGGGGGTGGAGGGGGGGGGGGGATGCAGACCGGACAGTGACTCTTTTTGTTTGTCTTTGCTACTGCTGCTTATGCATATGCACCTAAATACTGCATAATGAGTATTAACTCATCTCGACAGTGCACCGGGTACTGCTATGAGTTATTGGGGAATTACGAAACATGCATTTTCAATAGTCATGGGTTGAAGCAAAAGTTTGCCTTGACTTTCCCCCTAAACGAAAATGTCACTCGTGTTTATTGTGGGAGGGGGCTTGGATCCATGGCTACAGGAGTTTGGGACAGCAGAGACAGGTGCTGACCACCACAGCCTCCACCTCAGTGGACAGGGCTTTCTAAATCTATGAGCGTGACACACACACGCAGGCTTGTGGTTATGACACAAATACTGGGGTTATGGAGCATAGTGCCCTGTAGAGACATCACCTGTCGGAGGGCCTCTGAGGAATGCTGTGAGGTGGTCCCCAAACTCTTGTTGGCCTCATTGTGTCATCTGACCACCAAAAGTGACATCAGCAAAAGCCAAGAAAATTTACAGTGAGCTGCTGCTTTGCACTAATAGCCCTGTTCGGCTAAAACAGAAACACAGAGTCAAATGTAAACCTGGAGGTAATGGAAGTTAAATTCCTGATGAGAAAGACAAGGGAGAGGTTTGGCCTTCTTAAGAAGTTTTTCAAAACAAAGACAGAATCTGCTCTTTTTCTCCAGTGCCTTATCACTCACTCTTCTGACATCTACTTAAGTACACTCCTGTGAGATTAATCTTGAATAAAATGTTTAATTTTGCCTGCATCGGACGGAGAAACTGAGCACGAACCTCAGACATGTGTCTGGTATTGTGTAAGTTTTACGGTGCACTGTAACGACGGCAGAGGCAGGTCACTCATGGCAACTGTGTTTGTGGCTGCTGCAGTTTATGGAACATGCAGGTCTGTGGACTGACATGTGGGAATGCAACAAATCTAGACATTATTCCTGGGGCCCCCTCTCTTACATAACATAACATGACTAATCCTTCACTCTCTACTTAGCATTTAGACTGATTTAATGTCAGGTATAATACGGAATCAGCTGTTGACAGCTGTACTTCTAACAGCAATGTGTTAATGCAGGCTGGGGAGTGGGTAACATGACAAATCAGTCTGAAATGTAAGGTAAATTTTACTGTGTATTCAAAAACATGTTTTTAATAGACTCATATTTTATATTACAAGTGCACTGCACTGCACTGTTGTCATTTGCTTCATTGGAGTCCTCCATCCTGTGCAGCATTTGATTCAAATCAAATTTAGACCTTGTTATTTTGGAAAAGTTATAAAAGTTTTAGCTGATATGTGATTCTAACAATGAGGTATCACAAAGTATTGGTTTGATTTGTTTCCATATTTTTTCATTGATTGTTCGTGATATCAGATGAAGGTTTTTTTTTTTTTTTCCAAATGCAACAGTTTTGTGTAAACAATGAAACTGAAACTGAAATCCCAAACACACACAGAGGGATTTGAGAGTAAATATCACCTACCACCTATTTTATTTTTTATGCACGAACACAAGTCCGTATTATCCATAGCCCGTTTGTCCCTGAGTGATGGAATTTTCCACCTTTGACCTGCACACAGAAAACAGATAAAGACTTTTTATACTCGACCCACTACATGGCCATTAGATGTTGAACACAGACACTTAAATCCTTTAAAATCCACTGAGCATCAATCCAAAAGAAAACATAAAACAGAATTAAGGTTTTGTACTGGCATTAGTGCAAAAAAATTTTTTAACAGATTTTGATTATGATCAGTTGAGAAGTACATGGATTTTTTTAAATATTTGATTTATAAATAAAACTCTTGAATTATAACTGAATTAAGTTTTAATTTAGAGGTTGAAAAATGTGAGTACTGGGCTTTGTGAGGGTGACATTAATACTCCCAACAAGTCTTAGCAAAGGTGTGACAAGTATGTCCGCCTTCTTAATATAGCAATATAGTTGTAAATGACTGAGATAAGGGATATGGGGATCTAATTTGGGAAGAAGGTCATCTAACTGTAGAATCTTGTGGATCGTAAACAGCCCATGATGAAAGGAGAAGGTGTGATCTAAGCATCAACACAAACGACATCCTGTACCGGGAATCTCCCACTACAAGCCTCTCTCTGTTAGCGTGGTTTCTGTTCCTCCTCCTTTTTCTCTTGCCTCTCCTCCTCTCCGTCTTCTCAGCGGTCCAAACCAAGCCACAAAGGAGGAAGGTGTCGACGGACAGGCCAGCCCTGTTTGTACCCTCAGGGATTTACATCAAAGTTTCACCGAGGCAAAGCCACGCTCCCCCACTTTCTATTACAGTACCAGCTCTGCTCCAGTGTTGCTTTCATCCAGTAATCAACACTTGGAGCTGGGCAGAGTATCCAACATGGCCTCTGGGCTAAAGGTTGTCATGTGACAACACACAACAGCTGAGCAAGGTCAGACTGTAAAATGTGAATGTGGAACGGGTGGTTCAATGCACAAATGTACGCTACCAGGCCATAAGGAAGAGCTCACACACACTCATATAAACAGATTTGGTGGCACTCATCAACAACGCGGGTGGAATTACAGTCGGGGATGACCCAGAGCTGGCTACAGGGGCCCAGTGTTAGGAGGCGGCTGTTGTGTTCCCTTCAAGCCCACCTCTCCCGTCTCTGTTGTTTTTCCACTGCACTCTTCACTCTAAGCATTCACTCACGCCCCACAGAGCCCGCTGAGCTCCGGGAGTCGACAGCCACTCAGGGAATCTATGGGAACTTAAAAATACTCACATCAGCAATTGTTCACTACACATAGCACAGTGCAAACTCACTCCGTCCGACCTCCACCAACCTTTTATTTCCGCTGTGCACTTGGACATTTACTTACACCACTTAATGGCTTTCCCAGACCACACTCTTTTTTTTTTTGCTTTTGTTTAATCTCTTTTCTCTTCTGCTTTTTAAAAAAAAGCTTCTCTTTAACACAGATTTTTCTTAATGGAAAACTTCAGAGGGACCTCCCTTCTTCAGAGAGGAGAAGGGGGGGGGCAGATGAATTGTTGATACAATGTCTGTTGTGCTGGGTTAATGTTGTTGTGATAAGTCTGGTTATAGTCATTGGAGAGATGAAATGACCTTGCTTCAAACAGTTCTGCGTTTGGAGAAAAACCCTGCAGAGCAACACGCTCCAAACATCACGTAGATGCTGTCAACTGATGTGAGAAGCGGCCTTCCTGCGTGAATCAATCTGACCATCTGCCTTTAAGCAACACAAGTGTCAACCACGGCATGCAGTGACTCAGGAAAGGAGTCAGGAAATAACAGAAGTTTGGGTAGAGACCTCAGTCAGTAGCCCATTCATGAGCAGTCAAAAGATCCTTTGTACCGTACTACCACTCTTAAAACTTTTACAGAAGTGACTGAGCGTGTTTCTCCTATGACTGTGCAGCATTTCACTGACGAACATTCAGAGGGGTGGAGGGGGCTGCAGCGTAGACACGACTTCACTTCCGTCGGGCAAAAACAACCCTGAACCATACAACTCTGTGCTATAAAAAGACTGAGCAAATGCACACAAGTAGCAGTATTGAAGTTTTATAACCTGGCTGGTTTTAGAAAATATGATTAATAGACCACATCAAAAATCTCTGTTTTCTCAGTGAAGTCTTGAACTCCTGAAAGTAACTCTCCGGTATCTGAGGCCAAAAGGAGAGTCAGAAAGTTAATGAAGAGAAAAGAGCTCAGAGCAGAAAGTGCTACAGTCGACATGTTTCTGAAGGTCTCATACAGGGAGTTGCCTTATGAAGCACTATGTTTCACAAATGTCCTGAATTAACCTCAATCATTTGAGCAGTGGTGTATTTTTCCTCTACATAGATATTAACTTATGAAGAGCAGCGTATATATTGTAGTGCACTGTGGAAAAACCTGCCTGGAAAGTAAAAAAAAAAAAAATCAGGCTTTCTGATACAATTTGATTGATTATAGATTGATTGATTGATTGACACTGATATAATATTTTCCAGATTTTCAGTGTATGGAAAAACAGAACTGTTCTGTTGCTGACCCTGCTCTCTGAGCAGCACTACCACTGGAGAGGGTGGTAAGAAATTCTCACTGTGTGGACTATTGAACTGTCACATTATTCTTACACAACACTGAAATGCCAAGACCTGGGAAAAGCTTGCATTTTGGTTTGATGGTGATTAAAACAAACTCTCCGGAACACCTCACAAAGACAGAAAAGGGGATCAAACACAAACCCCATCTAAGTGGACATCCACTCCTGTTATGGGTTTGTTGCTAACTTGGTGAGGCCAACTGCTGTTGTGGTCCAATCACAAGGTCCAGGCCGCAGCCAAGGCAGTCGGCCCTAATTCATCTGGCCAAGGTTGCCTTGATCTGACCAGACGGGCCAGCCAAGAAAAATACCACCAGACAATCCTTTTCACGCTTGACTTAAGCTCAAACATTCTCACAATCCTTGTTCCTCTTATTAGAAAGAGCCGAGCATGAGTCTGCACTCATTAATGCAGTTATTGTTTGGTGATTAAGTCGATTAAGAAAGGGCCCTACGGTTTGAGTAATGTTTACTTGTGGCTGCGACTACCACGGCTCACCCCGACAACTGCGCAGTGAGCGGTCACTGTGGGTGTCCGTGGTGGGGAAACTCTTTTTTTTTTTACACAGCTCGATTGGAAAGCACTTCAAAGGGATACTTATAACTTTCGGACTTCGACTCTCAACACTGACACCATGCCAAATGTGACCTTTTTACTTGAGGTAGACTGGGACATTATGAACAACGCGCATCTCTCTGCCTTCCCAATTTTCAGTTCCACCATAATTCTCTTCCTTTTGAGATTTAGGTCGGATGAGGAATGCGGTCTGATCTCACAGGAGCTGAGCAGTCTCCAGCCAAATAACTCGTGACTCTATTGTTAACTGTTTGCCCTTTGTGGCATATGAAGCTTTTCCAGCACGCGAGGAGTGCAGCAAAAAGAAATAAGATTAGTGGCGTTCATATGGTCTGGTTCGGGTGCAACATGGGTAGATATTGATTTGCCAGACAATTGTGGTGCTGTGCACTTCGGACGTCTGTACTCCCTAAACAACGCCCCCGGTGAAAAATTGTACACCTGTGTTTGGCAATAACTCAGGTGCCCTAGTACAGGACATCAGTGGCGTTTACAGTTTATTAGATCAGTGCTGCCCTCCTATGGCCATTTGGGAAAACAACACAGATTTCACACTCACAACAGCACGGTTAAAACCACCAGTATTTTCCTGTGTCCATAATTAAAACGAGTCTGTCGAACATTTAAAATATGTCTTGCTCTATAATAGAGCTTTCATTTCACACCTATTAGACAAAGTTGCTATAAATGCAACGATGATGATGATGAACAATGATATTCTGGGCTCTGCTGGTGAGATGTGTCTATGTGGAAATAGAGAAGGTTGGTGATTGGGTTGGTTCAAGTCTTATCTCTTGGTGTGCTGAAGCATTTGTCTCCTGTCTCCTGTCCACACACATGCGAGGTGCTTAATTCCCCCGAAAATAGAACAATTAAACAAAGATCAGTGCGTAATAACACAAACTCAGAGTAATTCTGCAAAAACAGGACTCTTAGACAAGTTATGGTTTTTATTTTTTCTCACAAACAAAGTTTGTTTACAAAAAGGAACATCAAAAATAAAATTGTACCTATCTATTGCATGTCATGCTGGCAGTTTGAACTACATGCAAAAACAACAATAATAAGAACATTAATAATAATCATTACTGTACAAAAAATGATGGGGGGAGATATGATGCCAAACATTTCAAAACCAAGAGAAAAACATTTGTTTTGGAAAAAAACAACTTCTATAAAAAAGGGTGTTTTTTTTTGTTTTTTTTTTTTCCAGACGGAGTCATGTGTTTGTACATGAGACTTAAACCAGGGCACAAGACTCCAAAACCACCCGGGTAGAGAAGGTTGTGTGAAACTGCATAGAGGCAGAGAAGAGCTTCCCCGCTCTAAAGACAGAGGGGTGAAGAAAGTGAGTGAATAAAAACAAAATGGAAGAGAAAAGATGACTGCAGTGTGGGTGCTTGAAACGCAAGCACACACGCCATCACATACACAGTTAACCTATACAGTTTGAAGCCCTTAAAACAAAGTCATGCTTCATCGTCAATGCGGAAAATAACACAACATAGAAACTACATGAAATTATCAGTGAACCTATAACTTCTTCTCAAGATCCCTTAGATTGCGTTGCTGTAAAAAGTGATATCTGAGGTATATGGCTTCATTTCATCCATCAATTTAATGACAAACAAAGAAGAAGGTATAATTCAGGGTTTTCCACCAGAAGGAAAGCAGGATGTGAAGAATCCCATGGCTTCCTCTATCACAGATTGACCAGATGTACCTCATGTAGACAGAGACAGACACGTTCTCCAATTCATTTTCAAATGGAGAGCAGACAGAAAGATGTCAAGAAGAAAGCACACACTTTTTTATGTTTTAAAAATCTTTGAAGTTTGGACAAAGACAAGAGGAAAAGAGTTAGTGGGTGGAGAGACGGTTGGCTGTGGCAGTAGATGCATATTTTCTCTACACATGTGGGTGACAGAAGTACAAAAACTTCAATGGTATCTGAGCATGGATGCAACTTAGCATGTGATTGTGAAGGAGTTAATCGGTGTCCCTTTGGTTTTCCAGTGTACTAAATTTATTACAAAAAAAATGAGTGTTACAAGATTTCAGGTCCCTTGTCTAAATGAGCAGTGCTTAAAATCAAGGTTATTGAGCGTCCTTTGTCGAAGTTGGTGGCATCTGTCAGCGTCACATGGGCTGGTGTGCATGTTGTGTGTGTGTGGGAAGTAAAGGTTCCTGGTTGGGCTCAGTCGGTGCTGACCTGCGTGACCTGTGCGTCAGCCGTCTGGTTGGTGGACTGAATGAACATTGGTTGGGTCAGCTCCTGTCCTGCTGGCATCGTCACCTGCTGAATCTGATACAACTGCTGTGAAACAGAGAGACGGACAAAGGTTGAAGGTCTTTGTGAGGTTCGATTTTAATAGGATGACATGGTGACAACGTTTTAGACGGCTCTTGGGTTGCTACAAGATGCTATTTATGCTGCTTCTAGAATAAAACACCTTTTATCTGATTGGATTAGAAATTTTACTCACTGTCGCATAATTACATTTCTGGCTAATTCTGACGTATTTTGTATTATCTTCCGATGATAGTTGTCTGTAACTGTATCTCTGCCAGGAAAAGGGAGATATTTAATCTAAATAAGGCTTTCCTGGTTAGATAAAGGCTGGATTAATCATAGTTTCCTCCAAGAAGCGCATGTCAGCTGGTTAGCAGCTAGGTGTCTGCACTAGTTAAAATGAGAAATGCCAACAAGCCACAAACAAAGACAGTGTGTCAGGTGGCACCTGGCAACAAATCAGAGATACAAGAAGATACAATACATAGCTCAAAATGTCAATGTCATTTCTACAGCTTTGACACACTGGATATATTTGCTGCAACTGTTACCTGTCCGTCAGTAAACTGGTTGAATTGCTGCTGTCCTTGCTGTACCTCTGTCTGTGTGATCTGAAAGCAAAACAAGTTAAATAAAATAACAATTCAGCAATGTAAATGTTTGGATATCTTCTCATTTGTTTTTTGAATGTTATTCATGCTGCTGTGGTGATTACCTGCTGGGTGTTGGCAAGAGTCTGAATCTGTCCTTGGACCACTTGTGCTCCGGAGACAGACTGGGCTAGACGGATGTATTGAAGCTGGCCTGTGTTTAGTTGCACCTACAGTCAAGCAACACAAGGGGGAGACAAAGTTTGTTAAGAGCAAAGGTCATTTGAATGCAGAGGTCACAGCCATTTTCCTATGATAGACAACAGCAGCAAGAATAATTCACTTTTCTCTGGTGACTGGATAACTTTCTAAAACATAATAATAATAATTATATATATAATAATAATAATTCCCTAAAAACACCATGTCTGTGCAATCCCACAGTGTCAAACCCTAGATCACTTTAGCCATTTCGTCTGTTTGAACCTGATTCCCACTGCTTGACCTTCTGTGCTACACTACAAATCCCTCCCCTGAGTTCCCATCGCTTTTCTGTTCCAGCTTGATGCCATTTCTTACCGGGATTTGCTGAATCTCTCCTGTGTTTGTGATGATTTGCTGCATGACCTGCATGGTCTGACCCTGAGCTTGAGCAGTCTGAGCCTGACCCTGAGGCGCTGCAGCCTGGACAATCTGTACCTGTTGGCCCTCGCCCACCTGCATGGCCACCGGCGCACTCTGACAGAGAGAAAAGAAGAGAGAGAAGAAGAAAGATAAAAGCAGAAAGAGAGGCAGACAAAAGGAGACAGAGACAGAGGTAACACATTAGTCATTGAAGAACAACTAGTACAGGCATGTAGTTTAAGATTAACACAAAGCAAATCCGGGAAATCACTAACTTCCCTGGAATGTGATTTTAACCAGAAGCATGAAGCTCATGTATCCTTAAATATTAAAAGTGAGTTAGAAGATCATCAGGACGGAACAAAAGACATGGGGACATACGGTGACAATGCAGGTATCAAGACTCTCTTTCTCTTCTGTCTGTCACACTATCCAGGAAAGGCCACCTGATCTCATGCTGTGGCCGCCCATACAGACCTCAGTCATCTGAGTAGGACCGAATTCATAGGCAGCAGGCACCTACAGGGCTGAGGCGTTGGCCTCTGCGTGTGGTTAGTGAACATATAAATGCATGAGTGCATGTGTGTTTACCGTGATGGGTGTGCCCTGTGATTGCACCTGCACTTGCTGTAACTGCTGCATGGTGGCACCTTGCAGCATCTGATGGCCGACAGAATAGAATGAGAAAATGAGAGAAAGACACACAGTGAGAAAGCAGCGACAGCAACAACTTAACGCATGAATGTAAGCATGTGTGGAGTGTATGCATAGAAAGCTTAAATGCTAACACAGCAAAAAGTGACATATAAGCAGCAAATCAAGAGCATGGTTAAGACACAGGCAACTAAAACAGGAGAAATGATAAAGTGAAGTGATCAAGTGAAATGACAAAAATATAGTAATGGTGGAGTCTGGACAAGTATTTAAAATGCACGAACATCACAAGTAAGGCCAACTAAGGTTTCATAAGTCCTTATGAGAGAGTTGGTGAAGTGAAGGAAAAATGACAGAATTGGTACAACAATAACAACGAGTAACACTGAAAACTCTGCACATGGACACAGAGATACATAAATAAAGGATATGAAATGAGATCTCTGCACATCACCTTTCACCATTCTAACTTTCTCTTTTCTTTGTGTTCTTTATACTTCTTAATTCTATAGGATTTCCTGCTAACAACGCCCTTCACAGACCAAATCTATTGTACTAATCATAGCATGTGTCCGATGGAAGTGGCAGGCTCCCAAACTCTTTTTACATCAGGGAACACTTCAAAAGAAGAAAGAAGAGGGATAGCAGGGATGTAAATGTGCATTAGGAGATAACAAACCAAATACCTTTTTTGGGGGAGTCAAATTTAAACCTTTCACTGATTACCTCAAGGCTCACCTTTTAAAGTGCTAGCTTGTAAATAAGTTACAATGAGGGCTACGTAAGGTGAGTGTCACAGTGCGACCTCCCTGCTCTCTGCGGGGACTGCAGCAGTCGCAGCGCTGGTGAATCAGGCCAGGTCTAAATGACTATGACAGCTCAGCTAAAGGCAGTCTGCTGAAGCAGCACGAAACAGCACAGCAGCCCAGCAGCACAGCTACATGACATGCAGAGACCAAGCTGCAGAGAGTAAGCGCTTAAGAGCAAAAGTAGTCGGACTGAGATCATTAGAAAGAGAGACAACTGAACAGTGTTCCTAATTATGCCTGTTTGTTATCTTACTGTTTAGTGAAACACTGTGATCCTGAGGGGGAATGCACTTTCGTTAGTAGGCTGTGTGAGTGTGTGAGTGTGTGTGTGTGTGTGTGTTTGCACGGACTAGGGACTTGCTTCCATTAAGAAATTTTATTGATTTCCACTTTTTGTCTCTTTCAGCTCATTTTTCTGTAGCTGAAACACACGGTTTTAGTAAGAATGAGAAACAGCAAAAAGAGAAAAAGTCCAGTGTTTGATAATTAATTTTTAAGGTGATGACACTTTTTTTTTTTTTTTTTTTTTTACTGTGTATTTTACTTAGAAAGGCAAAACATACACTGCTTACTATATGATTTCAGTAACTCAACCATGAATCACACCCTGTACAGCTGTATATGTGTAGGTTTTACCGGCTACAATATCGCAAAAATAAACCGGGACCGATAGCACAATTTTTCAATCAACCAGATACGGCGTGTTTATGAACATAATTCATACATTCAAGTAAATAAAGGAAGAGGAAATATTCTGTTGGCAAATTGCTCAGATCAAATGTTTTCCCTGCAGGGTTTCAGAGGGAGGGTGTGCACATGTGTTGTTATGTGCACTGGGTGTGTTCTGAGGTTCCTGCTGGTGGGAGAGTGGTCAGTTCCTGAATGTGAGCGAACACTAGTGTCAATAAAGCCAGATGATGACCTGAGTACTTTGAAGCCTTTTGCAGTGGGATTCCCAGGACTGGGTGGAGTTTAGAATGTGCTACCTAACACCAGTGGGGAGAGGTAATCCTTTAACACAGATACACATGCACGCGCCCACACACACACACACACACACACACACACACACACACACACTCTTTTTCTTGAAGTTTAGTGTAGGATTCGTTAACTGGTAGGGGCAGTGGTTTCATTTTGTTTCTGCTTCTTTAAATCTTCATAGCCCAAATGATATATACTCTGAATGCTTTGTGACCGACACCGAGAAGAGCTCTTCATACAAGGCGATGGTGATACCTGTCCTTGCTGCGGCTGTGCGATGATGATCTGTCCAGGCTGGATGGTCGTGGCTGTTTGTGCACCAGGTTGCTGGCCCTGTTGTGTTCCCTGCACCTGTACCGCTCCGGGCTGCTGGGCCAAGGTGAAGTAGTACTGCACTGGCTCTGCTGGAGCTACTGACTGACGCATCTCCTCCTAAAGATGAGAAACAAAACACACACACACACACACATCGAAGGAGGCCTATCAGTCCATTACATCTCCATGAATTATTTTTGTAGGTGTAACAGAAGAGAGGAGCAGGTCTGATAAATAACTGATGGGATGTGGCTGGGGAGGAGTAATGCAATCTGAACGTAAGCTCCATTACAGGGATCATACTGGTCAATACCATACACTGCAGGCCTGGAGGCATTCAAGGCTGAACATTGGGATATGTTTTACTCTGATCAGCCAAGAGCAATTTATACAAAAATGTGCCTCCAACATTTGTAACTCTAATAACTAAAAATACCTCTGATGATCCGTCAAGAGAGACTAAACGTTAGGATGATCAATAAATTGTGACACTTTCCAATGCACCTGCACCTGCAACATTTATATTTGTGAATATCTTCATCAAGAAAATAAATCCAATAACTAAAATTGAAATAACCAAATAATTTGACAGTTCATTGATTCATGTATTTAAATGTCCTCTCTGCGTGGCTTCATCTTGATGAGGTTTTTCCATCACCAGAAGCGTAAACACCCCTCTCCCAGCTCCATGACAACACAGCTGAGAGTGTAGGATGTTTACATGCCTGGAGACAGTCTACTTGATAACAAATTTAAATATCTCACTCCTCCATCTGGTATACAAAATCTTTGTACAGTACATAAATCTCCTGCTTAAGCAAAACTTCAAAGCAACATGCTGTTCTCCTTTGCTGTACTCGTTAAATTAGTTTCTGCAAAGGGGCATGTTTAAACACATGATACTACTAGTAACTATTAACTGCTAACTGAAATAACTAGTGCCACTCCTGAGGTTACTGTTGGCTGTTAGAGGCAATAAGATGCTGCAAACATCCGACTGAAAGCCCTTGCTGTCCAAACCCCAGCTTCCAGTCAAGGATGTTTACAGCCCCTCCAGGTTGCCAACAATGGAAACACACCTGAGATTAACTTTGATATGTGAGTTAATTATTCTTCAAATAACTAAAAAACACTTTGGATACACGAGCTGTTTGCCTGTCACTGTGCAGGTATTAAGACTATCCTGGAGGTGTATGCTTCCCTACCTGTCGTTTAGGGGGCTTCAGGTCGTCCCGGGGCACGATGTCAATCAGGAAGTCAAACTGGTCAAACTTTGTTATTGCCATGGCAATGTCATTCCTCTGTAAACATAACAGGCACAGAAGGTGATTAGGTCATAGTCAATATATACAGCAACCTATATATAAACATGCCTCAAGGCCTAAGATCAACTCTCTCAAAATAGCCACACGAGAGGCTACTTTAGAACTGAAATGAAATTCCCAGTAGTATTGTAACAGGCATTTGCTTTGACAACTAAGCTCAAATGAAGATGGCATATGTTTAGAACTGAAACAATCAGTTGATAGAAAATTGGCAACTATTTAGATAATCAATTAACAATTTGAGTCACATTTCAACCAAAAAAATCCAAACATTGGCTTTTCCAGCTTAGTACAAGTTGGTTTTGGACTGCTGGACTGGTCAGACACAACAAATAATTTCAACCTGTCACCTTCACACCTTTGTTTTCTGTACAAAATAATTGATCAAGGAAATTTTTGGCAGATTAAATGATAATTAAAATTAATAATTAGTTGCAACCAAGTTTATTGAAAATTAAACTTTCTTTTTAAACCATGAATAAAGGCAAATGGATTAAAAAAAAACAACCACAATCATAAACCTGGGTGTGTGAGATGGGTGGAATTGAACAAGAATGACGTTTTCCTGCCCTTATGAGCATGCGCTCTGCCGCTATATGCCTTCCTATATCCACAGCAGTGTGCTGTCTCTGTGGAATTTTCCACAGGATATTGGCTGTCAGGACCCCCCATTGTGGCCTTCTCTGCACTAGAGGCTATTTATAGTAGCTTGATTAATATCTGGTAACACCGGGTCACATCTACACTTGTTCTATTGATGAGCGTTGCTATGGTGACCCCAACTGGCGTGCCCTCTTCACAATAGGACTCGGGCTCAGCGCATGTGTGTATGTGTGAACATGTGGAAATGGAAGGCACCGTTTTCCCTCACTGAGACACCGGAAAATCACACATTCACGAGGTGAAGCGTCACAAGTACCTTGTGTGCCATCTGTAGTACGAAATGTAATTAACATGTAAACCTGCACAGTAAATGAAGTTTCTATTTAAAGCATAGAGTCTAACAACAGAAGGTTTCATGCTAAAAACAAAGGGCTCAGGGACAGAGATAAGTCAAGACAACAGGAAAGTGAACACACTTCCAAAGTAGGTCTTCAATTTTAGTCTCCTCTTTTTTCCTGTCTCTTTTTCTACCTGCATTGGCACACACACACACACATATCCATGGGCTGCTAATCTCTCAGAGGTATGTGAATGGATAAAGTGGACTTAAGGGCTTTCGTGTTCTGCTCCACAGTTTTCCCCTCCTGACATCCAGGTGAGACAAACTCTAGCCTGATTTTCCCAACTGCTCCCATCAGCGCTCTAAAGCTCTCTGCTTCCTTTCCCTTTCGCATCATTCCAGGGTCCATCTTATTCAAGTTTGGGACAGCAGAGCAGGCAAAATGGCACCGGAGGGAAAACTGGGTCACCGGCGCCCGCCTGGCTTTGCTTTCAAAGTCAATGGAGGGAGAAAGAACTAAACAGAGGGATAGTCCTCAAGGGGATGCTGGTATGGGGCCTGTGCTTGTATATGCGCATAGACAGAGACACTCAGTGAATAGAAAGTAACAAACCAAAATTACAGCTAAATGCAGGGGTGTGGGAGAAGTTGCAAGGTAGAAGGTGGCAGAATAAGGATATGTACAAAGGGAGGAAAGAGGCAGGGAAACAAAATGAAAATTTAGTAACGTAATTACTGCAGTAGATGGATGTGATGGTCCCAGCAAATAAGCCAGAAGGAGACAGTGGTCAAAAATTGACAGGTCAGTCAGTTTGTAGTGTGGTGAGGTGTGATCTGATCAAGGTAACACATTCTGTATGCCATTCAAGGAGGATAGTAAGACGTAAAAGAAGGATGAGGAGAACAGAATTTGCACAACTCATTGTGTGTGTCTGACCTGTAGTGTGCGTCTCTTGTTGTCCTCAGTGTGGATCCAAGCTCTGAGGGTGAGCTCTGTGATGAAGATCTGAGCTGCCTTGGCAAACAGGACCGGGGCCTCTGCACTGATCATCTGTATAGAGGAGATAGAATTACACTTGGTTAAATACACCCACAGACTATTTAACTTCAATGAACATGAATCACTCAGGACCTGAGTAACAAAAGGCTGCCTGGCATTCACAGGTGCTGCAAAATAATTCATTTGTTTAAAAATGCTAATGTGTCAGCCCAAAGCACAACTCAAACAGACTATATTGCTAAGCAGGATGATGTCATTATTTCTACACAAAACACTTTAACTTTTCTGTCCTTTTATTACAGTTGTACGTTACCTTCAAACCCTTATTTTTCCCTAACAACAAGTGATTTCTTCATTGTTAAAAAAAAAAAAAAAAAATCACTGGTCTGCAGGCATAAGCAGTGCCAAACTGCTTAGCTTGACACTCCACTTCCGCATATTGAGTGGCATTGAACCCTCAGACCAAGCCATGTGATAATTGTTTCAGTATATGGACATTAATGTGAAGCGTAAATTGACTGTAATAATTCCACACTACTTACATGTGCTTGCACACATGCAGTGAAAGCTACCGTGTCAGGGCTGACAGAAGACAGATATGCTTGTGATCTCCTGATCTCTTTACCACTATAAGCTGCCGCTTAACTAAGGGGATAGTGCTCGACACGACACATTCAAGCCCCACACACACACACACACACACACACACACACACACACACACACACACACACACACACACACACACACACACACACACACACACACACACACACACACACACACACACACACACTCCAAGGCTTTCTCTTTGGAGACTATGAACAGCACTGGCTGATAATCTGGTGTAATGGGGAGGAAAGAATTACTCCTCAATGTGCCATAACTGCCTAGTTGAATGCTACTGACAAATGTTAGGAGATGGGTAGGTTCCTCTGAATAGAGCACACATGCCCCAAAGAGCCAGGGATAACCTGAGAATATATGAAAGAATAGTACTGGTATTAAGGTGTGCTTTAAGTAATTGCTATCAATGATAATGAGCCCAATAAAATTCTGATTGGTAATTTATTTTACTCAGTTGCTGTTTGACATAAACCACTACTTGCAGCAATGTTGAATGTTTTAAAAAGTAAACAAGCAGCAAAAATCTCAAGCCAACCCTCTTATCTTCTAATGGCTGTACAGTCAGTTTTGTAATTTCACTTAATGATGGTTGATTGCCGTATGCACATTGTTAATATTTTGATGTAAATCCATTTGATATAAAATAATGGACTTCTTATCAACAAGCACTGCTAAATGTGCAACAGCTGATAATATTTTTCCATTATAAATAATCTTTGGTGTTGACTCCAGCAGGCGCTGAGTGTTCTGAGGAACGCTGAGGAACGTTATCCATGAGGCCTTAAGGCATCAAAATAATCAAAATGTATACTCTACATATATATCAGCAAAATTTAAGTAAAATCAGATGTGTTTAAATCATTGTCAAGATTAACTGACTATCTTTATTAACTATTTTTCCCCAGTCTTACCTTTAAGTGAACCTCTCTCTCTCTCTCTCTCTCTCTCTCTCTTTGCAGTGGATTTAACCTCTCAGTGTCATGAAGAGGATAGTGTAGCAGTTTAAATTGTCTTGTAACATACAACTGCCAAATAACAAATATTGTCTCTACTTATTGTCATTTATTCAGACTCGCTTCTTACTTTGACATCTTCATCCAGCTTCATAATTTTCTTGATTCGAGCCAGAGGCAACTCCTGCACACGAAAATCCTTCTGAAAGTAACAGGGAGTTATGTTTTAGTGTCGAGCTATAATATAAAACCACTGAATTTCAGTGTTACATTTACTGGTATGTGTATGTCTTCTATGTTTCAGTGGGCATAACGTACCACAGTCAGGTTCCTGATCTCCTCCATGACACGAGGCCAGAAGGACTGCAGGGTTTGCTGGGCATCGCTGCTCCCGGCTCCAAACGCATCTGCGGACATCCTCTATCCTGCTATAAGGAGGGATGACAGAGGAGAAAGAAAGAAGCAAAATGTTAATTGTTAGAAAAATAAAAAACAAAGACATGATGTGACGATTCAGAGACACTAAAAACAGGTCATTCACAAAGAACAAAGGACACCAGGACACAGAATACAGTGTCAGTGTCCAAGCCAGGCCAGCACTGCCCAGAGCTCTCCCTGTGTGTCACAACCGCATATCCTATCACAGCCTATAATTATAATACAGTGAAATCTAAAATAGAGCCCCAGTGGGATGGTGACATGCCCAAAAACCCACCACCATACTAGCTGCACACTCCCTGATTATGAATGACTCTGTCACCTCTGGCCCATAGCTGGAGCTCCTCTACAAACTCAAGCATGTTATGTGCGAGTCAATTGCTGCTGGTGACCCCGTGCACTGAGGACACGTGTGTTTGTGTCAAAGAGAAACAATCCCCTGACAACACTGGGTTCTAGTTTTTGAGGGATGAATATATACATATATACATACACACACACACACACACACACACACACACAGATGCTTGCAAACTTGCATCAAAAATTGAAAAGTGAAATAGAGCAACTGTTCCACATACATGCATACAGACATAAAAGCCAGTGCTTCTACAAGGGGTCTGACGGTTTGAAAGAGGATCCAGCAGGTTACTATGGCATGCCAGGAATCTGCTGGGGGAATATTGGCCTGCCTGTCTGAGCACGCAGAGCTTGGAGTGTCTGGATCGCACTCTTTCACTCTCTCCCTTTTCTCTCTACCTCAGTAGATTCGGCAGAAGGGAGAGGAAAAAGAGACATGGGGGGACAGAACAAGAGATGAGTGTGTGGGGCTACTCAAGGGGGACGGAGTGTGTTTGTGTGTGTTGCTGAGGGAGGGGTAGTGCCTTGTCCAGTTCAGCATTAATCCAGCGCTAAGACAAAGTGCCAAAGGCTTTAACAGGGGGAGGTAACAGACAGGGCCGCAGTCAGACTGCTGTGCAAACTAGCTATGTGGGTCAAACGAGACAGAAAGAGGGAGACACGGAGAGAAAGAGAGAGACATGACAGTACAAAGAAAAAGAGTGTTAGGAGAAAAGAGGGGGTCTCCTCTTTATCTTCCCTTTCTTTTCTAACTCTGGGCCAACAGGCATGAATGGCTGCAGCTCAGGTCCAGCTGACAGACCAATACAATACTAAAAGACGGCCTTTCAAACACATCCAGTCTCTCTCACTCTAGGTTCTGTTACAGTGGTGTTGCTTTGACTTTGGGTCCAGGTCAGCTCCTTTATTCATACCAGTTAAGTGCAGCTGTGAATATTTTACACTGATAAATCACTAATTCAAAGTACAAAACCTTTACCTGATTGATTTTTGACAGGAACGATCGCTTTCTCTGGCCTTTGTGGAAGTTACTAAATAATATAGAAGAAGCACTGCTACGGTCTGTTCTGTCATTCAGTTTTGGACAGAGAGTAACCTAAATCAATGAGACAGAATGGCAGTGGGGAGGGGGGGCTTTATATAAATCAATCAGGCCGCTTGTAGCTATGACATGCCAGTCTAGTGATTGACCTTGACAATGTCTCCCCTTCTCTGTCTGATGCTCCAGTGTCCAGTTGCATTTCAAGGTTGATTGAAATCCTGCAGTCACTAGAACAATCCCAGCATTCCATGCGGCAGGAATGACTGATGGGAAGTGTAGTTTTTCCTCTTCTTCCTGATGGGTGAACTGACCTCTGCCAGTACATTAGCTGCCTCTGTGTACTTCGCAGCACCATGACCATGAAAATAGGCTGAACAAAGAGCGAGGAGAGCCATTTGTTTTAAATGGCATTTTAACTACGGTATCAGCACTTGATCTTATGATCACATTAAACAAGACAACCTTGTGTATCTGCCTGTACTGTCTGCCAGCTTGTGTGGCTCTCTCCCACCAATAAGAAACAGTGATTAGGAATTTCATTTAACAGCATTACAGACAACCATCAGGCTAATTACCATGGTAACAACACTGGGGCCCAGAGGAAACAGAGGAGGATAGGAGTTAAAATAGCAAATGATTCAATTGATAAAAAGATAAGTAAAACACACAGGCCACCCCAGCTCCTCCTCCTGCTCTCATACATACCCCACTACTCCTGAACTCCTGCCTTTACTTTCAAAACACTCAGAGAGAGCCGTTATTAAGTCACATACACCCCAACCCCCTCTCTCTGCCCCTGTGACCTTCAATCTAAATACACAGCCACGCACTAACCGCAGCAGCAGGAGGAGGGGAAGCCAATATGTGAGAAGAAATGAGAAAGCAAGTGTGAGTGGGGTGTAAAGACAGAACATATGTGAGAGAGTAGGGCTGAGTATCAGCATGCCCTTGAGTGTTGCTCCTCCAAGCCACTGTGTTCAACCTACAGTATACCAATATTACCATATTTCCCAAGGCTTTGCATCAATGGAAAGTTTGCGTGGGAGAACGCTAATGTCTGACACACAAATACAGAACACAATGTCTTCTGCTGACTTTAACACCTTCTATGGTCTGGGTCTAGTAAAATAAACACTCTGAGTGGGGCTAGCTACTGCACAAAGAAAATCAATTTTGAAACTCCCCAAAAGCTAATAAATGTCAGCATTATAAAACTTATAATGTACTGGAGGTTGATACAGATAACTACAGAAAGCCAGCATCAAGATGGCTTATTCTATCTGCACTGATAAGTACCATTTGCTCCTGTAGTTCAGGTCTCCTATCTATAGTAAGTTTTGAAGTATTTCTTAAATGGAAATCTGTTAAGAATTTGTAAAGCTCTTAAGTCCGGTTCACTTCTTACTACCTGTTGTCAGTGTTGTAAGTTGCTCTAGATGAGGTGTCTACAAATGTTGTTAATGTACTGTACTTTCATGTGAGCTTGTTTTTCTTGATAATGCAGTGGATCACTCTACAACATACAGTTGGTACTGTATGCTATATTAGGGTACATTGTGTTGTTCTGCACTGTGCATCTCTCCTCTCCTCTTCCCTGCGGGTCTGTTGTCCTTCATCAGGTCATCCAGACAGAGAGATGCCGGTGTTGGGTTTCCTAGGAACTCTACTCTGTGTATGTGTATCTATGAGGACAAATGTCAGGTCTGCACTTTGTCGACATTGTCCAACATAGCAACTTGCTCTTCCTCCTACAGCAGCTCTTCATCTCTCTTCCTGTCTCTTCTCCAGTACTTCCCATCTCTCTCTCTCTGTCACTCGTGGGTGTGTGTTCCTCTCATCCTGTCTTACTTACTTTCACCTGATCCCCCTCTTCCAACTTCTCTGGGAAAGTCAATGTTGTTCCGCTTGCAGCAGCTGAATCAGCGCTAATGTTGTCCTCGCAGCCCGGACCTGCATCTCTCCTCTCTCGTTCTCATCCCTCCCTTCCTCCCTCCCCCTATCACTTGCTGGCATGTCACATCAAGTGGCCACTCACAGCAGCATTGGCAACTCGCTCCAACTCTGACATCACACCACTTTACATGAGCCTTCAATTCCTGTCCAAATAAACCTGATAGGACCTTGGATCAGTTCAGGCAGAAGGGCTAAAGACCGGAAAAAACAACAAGATAGTATCACCTAGCCATGTGCCTATTTATTTGCTCTTTAAGATTAGTGAAAGAGCAAAGAGGCGCTGCAAAGTTTTCAGCCTCAAACTACTTCACACATAGGTATCATTGTAAAAGAGAGTACAGTTGAGCAAATTAACAAACTGCTCTTTGGGTAAGGTGAAATATTTTGCAGTAAACTGCCCCTTAATCATGTGAAAACTGGTGTAAAGTGAGCTTAATTTTGCTGAGTGTAGTTGATAGGTAATGAGGCAAGGCAGTTAGGGACAACCTGAAGGCCTATTTGAGGCAGAAGAGTCAACTATTCCCTGAGGTGTTTCAGGTTCACATTGATGCTGTGCTGAAGAAGAATTCATCTCATCCCAGATCTTTCCCTGGAGCAGGGCTGACACTTCACACAGAGGCAGATTTGCCTCTGACTTACACAGAAGCAACGCGGTATATACTGTACCACATAAGTGCCTCATTTTGTGGCAAGTATAATTTTCGTTAAGTGAAAATTTTTAAACCTCGATCACAAAGAAACTGTCAGAGCTGATTTAATTAATTTTAATAGTCTAAGACTGTAAAAAGCTGCGAGAAAGTACTACATTGGTAAATCATTCAAAAATTAAAACATAAACAGTAACTTAGTGCAGCTACAGTTCAGATGACTGCTTCAGTTTTTTTGGTTTTTTTTGCATTGCTGAAAATATTTGCATATTACATAATTGTATAGAATATAGTTCAGTCCAATTTTTTACCACTCCTTTTTGAACACCAGTGAATGTTAATAATGTGGAAAAGAGAAAAAATGGCATAAATTGTGCTGACAAATGTTAGAGCCAGGGCATGACAGAAAGGAGGGAATAAAAGATACATACTATGACCTTAAAGTAACCTTCCACGTTATAACTCTTCATGCTTACTAACAGTCAAAACACCAGGCTGCACAAAGACCAAATATGTACCCACTTGGACTTGTAACCACTTGGTTTCTATATAAATGATGAAATCAAACGAAAGACATTCTTTAATGATATAGAACCAAATATGAGATGAGTGTTGCTACACTAACATGCATTTAGCAAGAGGTCAGTTTCCCACATGGTGCTGGGTGAAACTGTCAATGATGCAGAATGGACAGTTCTGCAGGAAGGTCACTAAAGGTTGACGTCTGCTAGGTTTCAACTGGCCTCCAAAGCAGAGAAGCGAATGGAGCTGTGTTTACACAACATACATTACCATAAACCAGGATATATCATTGAACCGCTTA
Organism: Trachinotus anak; assembly: GCF_046630095.1. Taxonomy (NCBI): domain Eukaryota; kingdom Metazoa; phylum Chordata; class Actinopteri; order Carangiformes; family Carangidae; genus Trachinotus; species Trachinotus anak. Next base: position 13,310,437 of record NW_027273867.1, on the reverse strand, counting down.
ATGTTTAACATTAGTTGTTTCTTACGACAGTTTTATTCTGAGATACTGTAACCAAACACATGGAATAAATACAGCCTGGGTAACAAATGTCATACTGACAAACATTCAGTTTAAACGATGGCCATAAATCAAAGGGATTGTATTTACAATTCCTGAACTATTAAAGTGTTCACCTTGATGAACCCAATCACAAATGCCATACAGACTGGCATGGTTACAACATGCAGGGTAAATGATTTACTCATACAAAACAAAAAAACAAGAAGTTCCCAGGCAGAAATTACAGATTAACTACTGGGAAATGCACAACATTTTCACAGATGTTGGTGCAGACAGGGTTATAATGACAGACGTGCTCGCTGTGACCTGCAGTGTAACATCTCTTTGGCATGGCTGGACCGATCCAGGCAACCAAACAGCCCTGCAAACTTTGCCCTTGGTTCTGCTTCAAGCCAACTCCAGGAAGTGCTAGTCACTGATCTCCCAAGGTCATTCAACAGAGGAGAGAGAGAAACCAGAGAGGGAGGAGGGAGAGAGAGAGAGAGAGAGAGAGAGAGAGATGAAAGAGAGAAGGGGAGGGACAGGGGGAGGATAGAAAAGGACACGTTTTTCAACTTTCACTGCAGCACTTAAGTGACCCCAGTGGTTCAGGCTGTGTACTTTCTAAGAAGCTTAATAAAAACATCACATACTTAACATATTAGCTATGTTCTGTATCCCCCTTTGAGTTTCACTTCTCATCTCCCGCTACATGTTTCCTTCTTGTTGCTGACAGAGAGACTGCAGGGAGCCAATCTCACATTCCTGTGACCTTCATCCAATGCTAGGCCCAGTCCCTGGCGTCAAAGTAGGCAGGGCTAAAGCTACCTGCATATTACATGCTGGAACACAGCTGACTCCCCCTGGCTGCCCACACGCACTGTCTTTACTGACAGTGTGCACGTGTAAAAACACGAGAGGGGGGGGGGGCAAGGGCAAAAGAGTGAATGCACAGTGGTGATAAGGTGAAAGGCCTAGCTATGTCTAAGTGGTTTGCATGTGTCGTTTACTTTTTCCTCCCCCTGTTTCCCTATGGTACAACGTAGGGCACAAATGATATTCAAATCGCATGCAGACAGCAGCCAGCCCTGGGATTTGGCAGCAAGGGCTTCAACTTAAGAGTTATTTTTAGTCTCCCTCTCTCAGTCTCTCTCTCTCTCTCTCTCTCTCTTTCCCCAACGGGACTTTGTTTTGTCAAAGGCACCAATGGAAACTTTCAATTAAGGAGTAGGGGAAGGGAGAGAAAGGGAGTCAGAGGCAAGTGAGAGAAGAGGCACCCTCCAAAGATTCCATCAGAATAGATCAGATCAAACTATTAGCCTCCCCTGCCCCTGAAGCTGACAGGCTGACAGTGTGTCCCATCTGGGCGTCTGACACTGTCGGGGAGGGGGCCTGAGGGGTCCTGAGGTCACTGCAACCAGCTGCACCTCCACCCCTGGAGACCCCTAACACCAACAGTGACAACAACACTGAGAAATATCCTCTCGGAGTCCTCCATATATGACAAAATCTCCTTTCAACATGGATGCCATCTTTGCTGCTCAGCTCTGCGTCACTGTCTGTAGCTAACATGTAAACAAGGACATTGCATTGGAAAGCGGGGTTGAAACCAGCAACCTGAGGTTCTGTGGCCACAGGCCTCCAGGACAACAATACCATCAAGACCGTGAATCACACTGGAGTACAGAGTCAGAGTCTGGCAGCTATGCACTTCCATGCAGTCGATATCTGGACACTGGGTAAGTGTTTAAGTGTGTGTGGTCGTCCAAAGTCAAAACACAACAAGTGACAGCCACAGACAGACTCTGCTCTCTCTTGCTACTTTGAGGATGGAAATATACACAAAAAAATGCAACATGAACCATCAATGCTGTACTGAAGTGACAACTGAAGGACATTGATGAGAAATACACACACACTCACACACACACACACACAAATGCACAACTCAAATCTTCCAAGGAGAGTACTACAGGACAGGAAAGGGAGGGGGACTGAGGACGGCTGTAAAGGACAGACACAGTCTCATCACTGCAGAGCATGATGGAGAGAGAAGACATGTGAAAGCGAACAGAGAACAACTTATTCAGAAATTCCAAGTCTAACCAACTTGACAAGTCTCCTCTCTATATGTGTGTTTTCAGCGGTCAGACTTACCCCTGTGCCCTTCATGGTGAACAATCTGCCCTGTCGGAGCAGAGCAGTATAGAGGGAAACAGATAGCCCCGTTCAAGTCTCCTTGAGAGCAGCAGCGGCAGCAGGAAGAAGAGGCACAGAGGTTGACAGAAAAACTCTCTCAAGCTCCTTCACTTCCTCCAGTTCCCTGATCGTATCAACAGACAAAAGGCACTCAGGCTCCACTGGACGGCTTTAAAAAAGCTCTCAGCCCGGACACACAGAGACAAGCAAGCCCCCCCTTCTTCTACCCCTCCCCCCTTCTCTCTCCCACTCCCCCTTTACACATTGCCCTGTCTCCTTCAGCAGCCCCCCAGCGTCCTCCTTCTTGCCTAAACATACAGTCCCGTCTCTCCTGTTTCTCTTCTGACCAAGTCCCCTCAACTCGCTGACCTTCTGTGTTTCTCTGTCTTTTTTACTCTCTAACCCCTCTCCCTCTCTCCAACCAGTGACCTGTGCGTTTGTCTTTGAGCTGACCCCTGGCCCGGCGTAGAGAAGAGGGCAAGAGGGAATAGAAAGCCAGCACAGCAGCAGGCAACAGCGCAACAGCAGGCAAACAGTAAAGCGGCACTCCCGACTCACAGACAAAAATCTCTAGCCTCCTTCCCCTTTAACATTCAAGAGTAATCAATCTAGCATGCTACATGATACTCAAACCCCGCCTTACACCCGGCTCCCACCTCAGTCTAACAGTTGCAACCAGTGAGAGAACAGGGTCCTCCTATGCTATTGGATACTGCACACACCAATCAGCTCTGACACATCCCCTGCTCCTCCCCTTTCCTCCGCCCAACCCCCTTTTACCGACAGCCAACTTCCTGCTCTAAGTTACCTTGAGCTGCAGGATAGGGGTCAGGGAAAAGAAAAGAGGAAGAGAGAGTAAAGAAGAGAATAGGTGAAAAAGAGCAAATAAAGTTGTGGAAAGCTCTTCGGGGAGTGTGTGAGGGTTTGCTCGTGGTGGCTTGCCTCGGCATGGTTTGTCCTCAGGCGTTCCCTGCCTCTCCTGCTGCTGGACGGATGAGAAAGGTTCCACGGGCTGCTCTCTGACAACTGCTCTCTGCTTATTTACAATGTCAAACTAAATGTCTCCCTCTGCCCCGCCTCCCCTCTGCCGCTACAGGCTGACAGCACAGTGATGCAGGCAGCCACGCTCGCCCTCACTGGTTAAAACAAGTGCCAGAATGGATGCCGCATGTTGCATCCACATGATTTAAAGTACAAAAGCATACTAGGCAGACTCCTGTCTCATACGTGTGCACAGGCATACATGCACATCCACACACACATACACGTTTTGTCCTTGCTTTCTCATTCATCCTTGCTCACAGCCACAGGTACACACTGCAAACATCTAGCCTCTAACCAGCCTACTTGTCATAATGAGATTCATTGTACTCTTAATATTATGCAAACAGAGGAACAAAATTATACACACGCATGGTCACTCATTATTCATTTAGAATATGAATTAGTTGAATTGAATTAGACTTTATTCAACACATTCTCATGACTCATGGGAACGTTCACTTGTGCAGCTTACTACGACCACAACATGAATCCAATGAAACCCTAATTATGGTGTCAATCAAATTTACACAAAAACTAATTACTGCAAAACCATTGCAGTGCTTTGCACAAAATGAATAAGAATCAGCTGACTGGTGAGCAGACACAGAACAGGGGGAAAAGGAGTGCATTTGATTCTTGTCCTATTTGTGGATAAACAAGACTAAGATATGGGTGAAAGTCTGTAAACAAAGACATTGTTGTCTTGACTCTAAAAACTACGCTCGCAGCAACTTCCACAATTAAAACGTCATCAAAAAACCACGTCAGCAATGTCATACAATGTCCTTCTTGTTAAGTCATTGGTTTAATGTGCACACTTACTACACAGTAACCTTTACTTTGGAACACCAAAGCAGGACACTGCTGCTCATGTGCAACACTCGCGGTGTTTAATGCACCTCTGATTGCATCAGTAATTCCACATAAAGACGCGTAATGGTTTAACGATAAAGTGGTGAGAAGAACGGAAACTGAAGGTGTGAGGGTAACAAATTTTTTGTTCATGTAGCTTTTAACTGTTAACTTGTCCAAAGGATGGTGGTATGACCTGAAGCTTTCTGCTGCATATTACTGCAAATCCTGACAGTAGCGAGGAACACAACAAGCTTAAGAGAGAGAGAAAGAGAGCAAACCTGCACCATCAATGAAAAACCTAGAGGGGGAGGGGAACCGGAAGGATGGAGAAGGACAGAGAGGAGAGTTGTTACAGGATGGGAGGGGTAGAACAAGTGGAGAGAGGGCGAGAGAACAGATAGAGACTCAGGAGAAACAAAGCTAAATGTTCCCTTTTCTATTTTAGTGAGGAGCATGGGGACTAGAGCAGGTACTACAGCGATCCAGTTAATGATTAGAGTGCAGCTGCACAAAGATTAATCTCTCTAGCATGGCTGCCAGAGCAGTTCTCTCTGTAGGTGCATTCTGGCTACCCAAAATGCCACAGTAATGACACCTGGCAAGGTCACCGTGCAAAGGAGACCTTCCCATGACCCATGCTGCCCGTAGCAGGGACATGTTTGCTCTCACTGACTCTGTTTAGAGATAAACATCCACCTGCCAGACTTTAGGTTCCATATACACACAGCACCCTCCGGGTAGCAAGGCCATGCCATGCATTCACCCACAAACATGCAAAAATACATGCACACCTGCTTAATTAAATGGTTAGATGAATGACTTGCACATAAATTACTCAGGGATTAAGTTCCGTGATGTATGAATGAACCTCATCAGGACACTGTAAATATAATGTAACTGTAATTTTAAATAGGCATGCACAGAGGACAATTAAGAACAGAACATTATTATAACTATTCTAAAATATTAAAAGTAAATTAAGCCGTATAAATGGCTGTAAGACAATAAACTTCAGCCAGTATCTGTCGCCAATGCTAACAATGAATAGGAAAAACTACAGCACCTTTGAAACTCATATTCACAGGGCATATAGCAAAGAAGATAATTTCTGATGGGTTAAATGCAGTTTGTTTTCTAATCACTGCAAGGAAAAAATGCTGAATGACTGTTCTTTATCGTTCTGTCTGTTGTGGCTAAATTTAAAGTTATTTTTTAGTATTCAAGCGTCATGAGGTATTTCCATTGAGTTCTATCAAGAACTGGTCTGTTGCTAACACTGACCCGAGTAACAAAACAGACACACTTTATATTTACACACAGATAGTGTTGAGCACTTAAACTGGAAATAGGGCAACTATACTCTTTAACGCGTCAGCCTTTAATACCGTGTCGCACTTTAACTGGGTCGCTACATTATATATTATAAGCCAGTTAGGATAACAGAGCTGCTAGCCGGATACAATGAAACCCATGCAACACCGCCCGGTAGCAGACGTAAGACCGTATGTAATTATCAAAGTAAGGTCGCTAAAATAAACTGCAATATTTCAATGCACCGTACTGCTGTGACATATCAGCAGCTTAACACGTATGACAGCAAAATGAAAAACACATGTAGCACCAGTAGCTAGCGTTATGGTGGTGGTCACCGTTGAAAGGGACTTCGTGCTAACGTTAGTGAAGTTAATGTTAGCTTGTAGGAGATGTACACTGGTGACTGTTGTACAGCACAGGTGACCATCCGCAGTGTGTGTAATTTTAATCATCACTGGACAACGAGTCCTGCCATCAAATGAAAGTTTGCAAAGCTTTCCAAAGCTAGGAAGAAGCAGTCTAACCAATAAAGACAACGTTTGGATCTGTCCTTCAGACCAATCAAACCTCGGACTAGATTCCACCAATCAAGGTTTTTAGGGCTAAGTTCGTTCTGCAACTGACGCCATTCGGGGCCCAGTAGAAATGGCCAGTCCGTCTGACAGTCACTCAGACAAGAGCCAACATGGCGGACACAGAGCATCAGTTTCCTGACCGCCCGTGATCCCTTCAGCGGGCCACCAATAAGCGCCTCAGAGAGCGGGGAGGGAAATGGCGCCTATGTTCATCTTCCAAAACAATCGTCTATTGGTCAAGAACAGCAAATGAAAAAAAGTGAACTAATTGCCCCTACTTCCACCCAACACGCACTCCTTTCTTGTAAACGTTTCACACTCAAAACGAATATTGATTTCTTACTCACTTTGTTTTACGGGTTCGAAGTGAAGTCCTGCTCAGCGTATTATTTATTTTATTTAGCTACCAAGGGGAAACAAGATGGCTGCTATTCGAACCGGAAAGAGTTGGACGCACGAACGCGATGACGTTGCTGTTACGTTCCCTGGGCAACGCCATCAACATCCATCCACTCTTTATTAAATTCACTAAATTGAAAGAGATTTGTCGTTGTTGTTGTTTTATCAGCCTATTTAGTCCTCAAGTACTATTAGTCACAGTGAGACGTAAGTGAACTGGTAAAAACTACAATGACTCCAACTCTAATTTGGCAGTTAACGTGGTCGAGTTGAGTGACAAATACACAACTATTGCACGTCGATTAATTTTATCTGTATTATTATTATTATTATTATCATCAAGTACCAAAATATTTTAATGTTTTCATTAAACTACTACATCTGACCACACTATTCACAAATACCTGCATTAAATTGTCTATAAACATTAGATCAGTTCAGCTGAATTAAGTTGAATTTAATTAAATGTGCTGGAAAAGACTAATATGGTAAAAGAAAAAACAAACAAAACAATAACAATATTACTGCTGGTGATAATAGTAATTTAAAGATCTCAAAGAGATGACAGCTGCAGCAGACAAATGTTTTAATGTTTATACAAACAATCAGACTTTTTCATTTTTTCAAGAACCAAATTCACAAGTGTAAAGCAATTAACCTAAAAAAAAATAAAACAAAAGGGTGTAAATTAATTTAATATCAAATCAAGTATTCCATTTAAAATATGGATATTTCGTTTACAGAACATCTATAGAAATCTATCTGATGATTATTTCCTTGCCACAAGTTCCAGGAGGGTGGAGGTTATTTTGTCCAGGTTTTTGGAAAACTGAGGGCCCCTACGCATCCTGGGATCTGGTTCCATGTGTAGGGAAGGTGAAGAAGAGTGTGAGTCAAAATACTCCTCGGCAGCAGGTCGGTAGTCACGAGGGTACATGGGTTCTTGAAACCTTTCAGGATAATGTCCTGGATCATCTGGATGGGTAGCACGCGGTGTCTGAGACATTTCAGGGGACCTGAAAACCTCTGGAGGGAAAAACACCACAAAAAGAACTTAAACATAAAATTAAAGGGAAGTTGAAAAATGTAGAATTATTTTTGACAGTGGGAACCAGAATATGTGGATTACGGTTCATCATAAGATACATATCATAAAATCACAAGATGAACTTATACAATAGTGCACACTTCACATGCTGCCTCCACAATTATTATGCAGAACGTTAACAGAAATTTGACAAATATATAAGACAACAAATTTCACAGTTCTTCTGTACGATACTTTTAAGGATGAATATTTTGTTAAATATGGCCAATAACCAGAACTCTGGTATACGTGAACTGATACATTAATGTCCATTACATAGCATATATATAATCATTTAGGTGAAGTGCAACAGCTTGTACTGTTATATTACCTTCGAAACGGCTTCTATTTGTGTGTCTGGGATCCCCACGTATAGGATGCCGGTATTCTTGGAGCCGGTCATCAGGTATAAACTCATGCTGCAT